>NC_090891.1:7799095-7814095 GCF_036669925.1 Montipora capricornis | reverse complement strand
TTAATTAGAGATGTTAGTTACAGACGCACTCTGTTGTGTCAATTTAAAGTTCTCTTGAGTTTACCCGGAAGTGATTTGCGCAGTGGACAAGCATTGGGACAGTGCTCATAAAAGGGGAAGTGGTGTAGCGTAGGCGATCGCCACAGGTACCCTCCCTTAGTAACGATTGTAGTCGCGTGACGATGGTGCAATAACGGTGTGCGGATTGTTGTGTTAACTGTTGATTGACATATGAAAGCTTTTCAAGTTTTCGGTTAGAAGTCGATAGCAGAGAAATTGATCGACAGTTTTCAGCACAACTTAGCATACCTGAGTTTTGCAGGGTAAAGCCCATTGAGTAAGTATACATAGAGAATATTACATGGCTGTGGCCAATTTCTTTTTCAATTTGTTGTGGTATGATTGGGTCAAAATTAAAAACTGACTGTAATGGTAGATGAATATATTCCGAAAAAGTAAGAGCGGAGCGTATTACCAATCATTTTAGGGTCATGTGTAGGGAGGGCATCGTGCTTATTTAAAGGATTAAAGCCAATTCTCTCATATTTCTTTGTCTTCTTTGCATTTCCAAGTAATTTATTGATACCTTTCCATGTTGACTTTATATTCATAATATGAGAATCAAAAAAGCTTTGATTAAACGTTGTTTTCTTAATCGAATAAGAGTTGCCAACTTATCTCGATATAATTTATATTTTTGCTAGTCCGATTGAAAACAATTTATTCTTCACCGTTTATAGACTTAAGCCTAACTGTCAGCCAACGTTTGGACACGTTTAGTTAGAATTTTAAATTTACGCACAGAAACATTCCCGAGTGGTGCATGTTTATTAACTACATTATTTATATGTTTACATCGCAATTACAGGAAATCTCGTTCTATTTAATTGCGCTTAAATCAGTGAATTTATCCGCATTGAACTTCGAAAAATCCCTTATTTTTTCTTGTTTATTTCCATTAGAGTTTTTGCTTACGACCATAAACACTTAAAGTGCCACTATGATGAAAATCACATCTTTTCTATTGAAGCTATTTTAAAACATAAATAAGTAGCCTGCATGAGCAGAAAAATGCTCTTGACTATTTTCAAATATCTCTTTTTGTTCCAGAGATATTCAAGTTTTTAAAATATGCAAATTAGCCAAGTGATGACGTCATACACTCAAATTTTGATCAAATATGATGAAAAAGGATATCTCAGCCAATTTGCATCAGAAATGTTTGATTCTTTGCAGTAAGATTCTACTAAATGTGCTCCACAATTTGAGCTTAATGTTACCATGGCAACATACTGGGTTCCAGACCTCTCCAATATTAAATGCATTTCTGGCCACCTTTGGCGTTCTATTTTCATATTTGCAAATGGTGCCTTATATACATGATCCAACAAGCATATAAATATGTTAGCTTGAGTTTGTGGTCTTGTTTAAAGTGAAAATCAAGTGGGTGAGGACTGGAAAACAGCGAGTTGCCATGGGAACACAATGTTTTATAGCCGTAAGTGTGTTTTCTGTAGAACTATTAGCCTAGCAAGTTTCAATGAATGGTCTGCGCTGCAAATTGGCGAAGATCTATTTATGTCTCTATTTATATACTTGATCTACTATCGGGTTGAGTGTATGACATCAGTTATCTCATTTGCATATTTTACACATTTTTCAAGCTTAAATATCTCCGGAACTAATGCAGGTATTTACAAACGGTATTTTTATTCTTTCATAGAATTCTTTGTGGTACGCCTAAAAAAATCAAGGGGTAAAAATTTAATCATAGTGGCACTTTAATATAGAAGTGTTAAAATGATCGGCTGTATCGCTAACGATGTTGCCACTGGAAATATCATGAATCAGGTTATTTGTAAAGGTATTGTCGATTAAATTCTGACTGAGGTACCATATACGTATAGTCGTGTTGGTAACAGAAAAGCTCAGTCTCGACCCCAGAGCTCTTCTCTTGACTGATCATGGAGAGAAGAGCTCTGGGGAACCCTAAAACAAAGTGTCTTCTCATTGGTTTTCGTGAAGAACGATCAAAATCGTCTCTAATTGGTGCATTCATGTTAGCACGAGGAGTGAGCTGTCGCCGTAAGGTTCAAATAGCCAAATCTTGGCTATAAAAACCCTACGGCGCATGATCTCGTACATAGAGTTTCCCCAAAGCCTTGGGACGTTCGGAGGCTCTGGTGACGAGTGAGAAAAGCATTGCGTGTATTGCAATAAGATTAAGCTAATTTAATTTTTTTGTATTTCAGCAAGTCAATTGAAATCTCTCATGAGACACGCGTAGGTGTAATCGGCGCACTCAAATGGAGACAAATTAACTTCCCTATTAGGATTTGGTGTTAGCGAGTTAAATTGCGAGGTTGATTTTCACTCGTTACAGGTCATTGTTTTTCCTTTTGAAAAGAAACCCAAAACCCTGAATTTGGCTTTCCCTAGGCGTAGCCAAATTGAGGGTTTCGGGTTACTTTTCAAAAGGAAAAACAACGACCTGCAACGAGTGACCCGTGAAAAGCGACCTGTGTTTTAGACCTCCACGGAATATTTGCTCTCAACGTTTTATATTTTGGACCTTTACAGAAATATTTCGGGGTTAAAATTAAAATACTAAGAACCGAAGTACTATGGATTGGTGCTTCTGGGGAAATCAAGGTTATTTTTAGCTCGGAAAAAAAGACTTTAAATGGGTTGAAAGCTTTTTAGGGGTGTGGCTAGGAAAAGATCTTGATAAAATCATAAAAGCAAACCAGTAAAGAGTCAAAATTACTTGCCGCCCTCAGGAGATTAAAACCGATATTTTCACAAAGTACCCTAGTGACAAAGTTATTGATCCAATTGCTTCTTGATCATTGTATCGGTAATGGCCTCAGTCAAAAATTAGAGAAATTAAAAGATCGTAGGTATAATAATGGGGTTTGATTTGGATGTCAGATCTGCCCAGATTCTTTTTGTCCTTAAATGGAAAAGCTGATAGACGTGAAAAATTAATATTTCATGGTCAAAAACAGTGAATAACATTGTACTCGAATAGACCAATTTCGATATATTAAAATTCAGGCCTAAACAAAAGGCATCATCTCGAGGCTCTGGGGAATAAATATAAGGATTTGTACGAGTTTATTACCCAGAGCTTCGAGATGATGCCTTTTGTTTTGGCCTGAATTTTAATTTATCGCAATTGTTCTATCCCCGATTGAAAAATTCCGCCAACGTAAATATCATACACCGCCTTAACCTTTTGGGCTCCCAAAAGAGCCTGTTTATTCCAAGGCCAAACACTGAGGCCCTGAAAAAAAGTTTTCGTTATAGGGGAGCAGTCACATGGACCCACTTTTTAAGCACGATATACTATTTTGGCAAACTCGTTTCATAGTACGTGTTAATGTACGGAACATTCTTTCTTAATTCTCAAATCATGTTTATTCAGATTAATATACATGCAATTTCTTACAAGGAAAGAAGGATTTAGTTTTGGAACGTTTAAAGCATCAAGCTTCCATCCCTGAAATAAAAGAAAAAGCATTTAAGAAGTGTGTTCGAAACATACAGGTACATCTTATGTCTTAACTAGTGGTTTTGGTTCTTATTTTGGTGCTTGTACCACTACAATGGTATCGGTCTGTTCTTTATTTCTTTTGTTGGTGTTTATCAAGTCACAGAACTAAGATTTGTCTGCTGGGGTATACAAGTCCGTAATTACCGATTGGGCTGCACTATAAAATGAATAGTAATTATCATCGGGGTTCAGAAAACGCCTTGCTGCAAGGTGCGATCGACAAACAAACTTCTCTCCAGAATATTGTCAAACCTACAATCAACTCACCGCAGAATGGTTCGTGAGAGTTTGTAGTCATAAAGTACGTTCCGTTCTTGTTGGTTTGATCAGCAGCAAAACCCAAAGTTGGACATTCATCATCGCATGTGACGCACAATCCCAAAAGATACCGCAGGTTGGTTTTGCATGGATACGCTTTCCAGGAACATTTGTTCTGCACCGATGCTATATAGTATTCTGCAGACCGAAGGTGATTACACCCAATGGTGTTGAAGACGTCTGTTTAAGAAAATGTAGGGAAAGCTTTCTTCATTTAACCGTTGAATGGCATAGTTACTGGAAAATAACAATTTCAAATTGCGGTTGCAAGATGGGCAATTATTCTTATGTCGCGCACAGAGGCAATTGACCATTTAAAGTTGTGTGCTTTGTCACTTAGCCGATGAATGAAAGTGAAGCTACAGTTGACCTTGCTTGAAGCCGTTTTCTTTCAATTAAAAGATTAAGTATCATGTTCATGGCAAATAGCAAACGTCGGACTAAAATTTGCGTCTTGCCAAAAATGGAAGAAACTTGTTTGGTACGAGCTCATTTCTATCTTGTTACCAGCAAGTATCAAGTGACTTTTCAAAAGAGAGAGACGAGTTGGAATAGGGAGTGTCTAATTGGCGTGGGTGGGTGGGTCCTTAATCCTAACTTTTTTTTATCAACGACTGGAGATTCTCGAAACAGACAAGACCTAAGACAAATTTGGACCAAGCACTGAGAGAGCTAATATACATCTTTTTTTATCTTCAAACAAACACGACCCACGATCCACCCACCCACGCGATTTAGCCTCACCCGTTGGAATAATATGATCATTTTCACGCTTTTATGAAAAGCAGCAGCCCTCCGTTTCGCGTAAACGCGAACCGTAAACTAATATTGTTGGGCATGATTGAGCGCACTGAACGGTCTCTCCGTAAAGTATCCACAGTAACAATCACGGCTGGAGTCTGGGACTGAATACCAGGCCTCTTGTGAAGCTTGTTGAACCGTTTCCACCCCCCAGCAATCAACATCGTTCAACAAAATCGAGCAGATGTTGAAGTCTTTTACCCGGGCTTGGAAGCCGGGCAATTATTCTTCTGTCGACTACAGAGGCAATTAGATTATCGGTGACTTGTCACTAAGATATGTTTTACGAAATAAGATTGTTGCACGCATAGATTGGATTTTTTTGCTTGTATTTGAACTTTTTTACCAAAGCGTTGTTTTAAGTAAAGCGCTCTTTGGACTATTTTGGTACCAGAAAATATTGCACAATACTTGTATTTTAGTAAACTTACCAAGTGGGTTAGATAGACAACCCGGCTGTAGAGATCCTCCATTTGGAAAAAAGTCTATATGACCAACAGTTTGTGGAGTCCCTACGAATGGCTCATTGGTATGGACGACGTCAACACGTTTAGCATCAGTTGGGTCTAAACGAACATCTGGATCCATGTATGAAAAATAATTGCCAGCAGGATCTAAACCTAAATATTAAGATTAAAAACGTTGTCTAAAATTCAGTGGCTTGTTGAGAAGAGTCTGAAGACAGAATGCTTAGAACTAGACCATTAGCTAAATAGAACCACATCCGCGATCAGGAGGTCACAATGGGTAAGGACAACGATTAAATTGTTTTCCTCGTTTTTTGGTTTGGGTTAGGCTTACAGGTTCGCTTTACTACGGGACAGTTTCATAAAAAGTAAGAAATAGTACGCAATCCGGTTAACGGCAAATGACTGTTAGTCTGAGATCCTTGTTTTTAGTCGAAAGCGTATCGATCTGATAGCAAAATGACGGCGAATGAAAACATGTAAATGACAAAGCACAATTTCTGGGGGGGGGGGGGGGGGGCAGGAATAATTAAGCTATACCAAGTTGGGAATTTGAGCGGCGTGTTTTAGCGCTTTCTTTCATCAACACCAGCCGGCCCTCTTCATTGCTATCAATATTAAGTAGGTGAAGCTCAGTTACCTGTAATGCGGCCAAGAACCATGTTACTCTCTCGAAGACGCCTTCCAGTATATCCGGCAATTTGAGCACCAAGGCTGAATCCAATAAAGTAGAAATTGTCAGCCAACTTTCTGGAACCGCCGTTGAATTCAATTATGAGCTTTATCAGTTCCGCAGCCTGTGCCCCAACTAATCGAGTGTTTCCTGAGGACTGCTCATACAGAGATTTAGAACCACCAGACCAATCCACTACGATAACGTTGCAATCTTCTCGCTCTAGAAGCGCATCTTTTAGTCTGTATCCCCAATTGTTATGTCCAGGTCCATCCTCTATTTTAAAACGAGCATTAGTGTTTTAGAACCGATGAAATAGGAGCAGCGTGTTGTTTCCACAGCTTCAAATCTACGATGCTCTTTAAAGACAACCGTCTTTTAAAACTTAAATTAGGCGTGCTGTGTGGACTGAAAAAGCACGCGGCATTGGGGTGAGGCAAGTTAGAATGCCATGTGGATAATTCCAAGACCAGATTTTACTGGCTTTTGACAGTCGACTCTGAAATGGATTCTTTCCTCTTCCGTTCGCTTGCTGAGGATTTATTTGTTTTCTTTAAAACTCTTGTGATTTAAGAAAAATCAGTTGCCTTACTGGTGAATTCGACAGTAAATTTCGCTGGAAAAATCGATACACTCATCCGTTCATGATTAATGCGATCAGTCGGTTTTTCAGGTGAAATTAACCGTGGAATTCACTAGTTAGGCAGCGAAGAAAATGATATAATTAAGGAATATCCGGGAAAACCAAAAGGCGGGCAGTTCCAAAGCCTTTTATTTTCACTAATCGTACAGCCAGTAAGAATAAACAAGCCGGGAGCTCTGCTTTTAGGCTTGGCCAAATCTGTATATTATTGGAACCATTTAAGATATGTGTTAAGACAAAATTGCCACTTGTTTCTAAAGTGCTTAGTTATTTTTTTTAGGTATGCATCGTAAAAAAAGAGCCATGATGTTTTGCGTTTACGCGTGTCTACATGTTGATTCCCGTATCTTTGTATAAGAGCACGCATTAATTAATATTTCAGACATTTTAATTGTTTCTGTAGTCAACACCTATTTCTTTCGAGACCGAAATAAAAAAATCTGGGCTTTTCAGAATAAGCATTCTTTCCAGCTATTAGATGAATGCACGTGACTGATTTCAGTCATCTCAACTAGATAATGAGCTTATGAATACATTGTATAATGAAAAGGATTTTGAAAAATAACAGTGAAGTTGAGGTTTTAAACTTTTGCAAAAGCCGTGGACGGTAAGTCTTGCACATTTTATCAGGTGTGCAGTGATCTACTTGACTATTAGAAAAGTTTAAGTAATATATCAACAACGAGTGCTTTGTGTTTCATCATAGGTTCCAAACACCGAGAAACTAAATGAAAGTAAGAGGCCGAAGGCCGGGTGCTTTTATTGTTTAAGGCCTGAATGATGAAGCAGCCGAAAGAAGCTACATCAGAAGAGTTATATATTTTCGCCTAGACTCTGCATGAACTACAGTGACTAATCAATTTTAATGTTTCTCTCCGTGTTCTTTGTACATGACGAAATAATCAAGATATTTGAGACTAATATTGTTGTGAAATGTCACATGGCGCAAAATGGCTATTGTTCTCCGGAAAATCACTTACAGCCACGGAAAAAGTGTCAGATCTATAATAGAAAAAGCGTAATCACGGGACTTACATTGGCTGACATTTACACTCGCTGTCCAGAGCTTTGCTCATTACCTTGAAGGGGTGTGGAAAGAAAACAAAAGCTAGGAAGACTATGGTTTTTCTTCTTTGGTTTCGTATTCTATCACGTTGCGATCAAATTTCTCACTTTTGGTTTGGGAAACCTTTTATAAAGCCTGGTTTAACATTAAATTTCACCGAAGATCCGCGGAGCCACTCAAGGATACACCCTATTCTTGGTTTTCACATGACGTCACGACCGCCATGTTGGTGCCACGACCAAATCCTCCAGGAATTTAGCTCTATTATTATGCAAACGCTTCCCTTTGTTTTCGTTGAAAAACATGGCTGTTGATCACGTGAGTGAAAACCAACAATTCCTTCTACACTGAATTTCACCGTGCAGTGAAGCCCGAAAGTTCAGACTAGCTAAGGATTATGGCTTAACGAGTAATTAGTGTCCAAAGACTGCGTGAACTACAGTGACCAATTAATTTTTCTCCGTGCACTTTGTATGTGGCGAAATATATCGAGATACTAGAGACTAATTTTGTCATGAAATTAGTTTGTCGTGCACTGCAACCTAGCTTAATTGATGATAATCTGCATTGTCTAAAATAGTCGTTCGACCTACCTGTCCAGCCATGGCAGATAAGAATTGTCCTTTTTGAAATGACAAAATTTGACATTTCCACAGTTTCAATGTTCATATCGTCCATCAATTGGGCGTAGTCTTTGTTTGATCTTGTGAACAGCAGAAATTTTGTGTTGATGGTCTCAGGAGCTTGCGGAAGCCACATCATCACATTTACAAATGGCGGATTGTGGCTGAAACATCCGTACTTTTTGTAGCAGACTTTCCCTTTGCCAAAGAAAGCTAGGGTAAGAAAGAGCAAGCAACGTAGAACTTAGTGCAAATTCACTTTCAGGAATGTGGAGATTTGGCCCCAGAATGAGACTACGCTTTTACTTCTTTGTCACCGATGTTTCCTCTCCCTCCACGTTCTCTTTTCTTCATTTGTTTAATATTCCCCACTAAAGGCCTCCGAAGCAATTATTTTAAAAAGATATTTCATTACCACTTACAATTGCAGTAAATTAGTGCAAGTAGAAATGTTATTTTCAGGTCTCTTTATATATCGTGCATTGAATTAAGATAAATTATTTTAATACTATTCAAAGAATGTTTCTTACCGCTTGAATGGTCGAGTAGAAGGACGCCCAAGATTATTAACAAATTATATTTTTTCATTGCTTCGATGTCAGTAACCGAGTGATAATGAACAATAGTTAGGAAGACAAAAATAATTTGTATATTAACAGTGCAAACATTTTGGTGGCCGTTCATTTATAGCCTTTTTGAATTCCCTATAATGCTACGCAAATATGCATTAAAACAATTCCAGCAAAATAAAAATAACAAATCACCAAAGTAATTCATCAGCTGGGTGCAGGAGATCCGCTAGAAATTTGTCCTCTAAAAGAAACAGTTGCGTTTCTATGATAAAACGTGAAGTGTTTGAATAAGTTGCACTAGCGAGAGGATAGTGTAGGCAATGAGACTAGATCGAGGTGTCGCTCGGATTGCAATGTACCACTATGTATAAACTCTGAGTAAGCAGGCAAATCATAACATACCACTTACCGCACCAGTGCTGGTGAATCAAGAACAGCTTGACTGAGTAGAATGGGACTACTTCTGCAGTCCCCTTTTATATAACAAAAATGAAAACGAGGCTATTGTTCCTGGCAATGGATTCTGGTTGGTCGTTGCAACACAGTGGTTCAAGTCATAGATTATTGGAAAGTGGGAGGTGCATGCTCGCATGGTCATTAACTCCATTCATTCTGGAGGACATCACACATCCTTGGGGAGACTATTACACCATCTGTTAATGATGATTTCTTTTTCATGCGATTATCTGCTTTAGTTTAAGTTTGGTTGGACTTTTATCATCCTTGGTACATAATTGCCTCAAACATGCAGCTTACTGGCTTCCAAATAATGATAGTAAAATAGTAATTATCATAAATGACAAAATAGGACTTTTTTTAAATTTCTTAAAACAGCCACTAAACATTTTCGTACTGTCAAGACTTGGTTTATTGTATAACCATTGTTTGCCTTGTTCATTAGGAATAAAGGATGTGACGTGATGCGACTATGATGACACTGATGATGATGATGCATGAAAGAGGACTGAAAAAGCTATTTTGCTGAGCAGTGATTGCCTGTAATTGCCATGGGTCATAAAATTGCAGATGATACAATACTCTTTGTTATTGTGTTGGTGTTTACCAATAATAAATCAAGGCTAACGGTTTCAAAGTTTAATTCCAAGAGCGTAGTAGAAGCATAGCAAATGAAACAACAAATAAGGAAAGGTAGAGAATTGTGAAGACGGACTAATTGTTTGAAATCCGATGCCCTTCAGTTGTTGATTAATTAATCACACCTAGTGGTGATTTATCGGCTGTGTGCAAGTTCCGAGGAGCAAACACAATCGTCCGCTAAAAAAAAAAGCGTGTGCAAGTTCAGAGGAGCAAACACAATCGTCCGCCAAAAAAAAAAGCGCGATTGTCTCCCCAAAGATATGTGTTGTCTTCCTTTTAGAATGAACAATGTTAATGAATATGCGAGCATGGACCACCCAAGGCGTTTGGACGACCAACCACAATACATTGCAAGGAACAACAGCCTCGTTTTCATTTTTGTTATATAAAACAGGGCTGAGTGGTGGTCTCGCTCTACTCTGTCAAGCTGTTCTGGATTCACCAACACTGGTGCGGTAAGTGTTGTATTATTATTGGTCCGCTTATTGAAAGTTTATATGGGTACATCGAAATCCGAGTAAAACCTCGTTCTTGTCTCACTCTCCTCTTTTTTGATCTCGCTAGGTGCTACTTACTCAAACACAACTATTTCTTTTAGGAAGGCAATTTTTAGCAGAAATCCTACACACATCTGATAAATTACTATCATTGATTTCTCAGTCTTATTTTTACTGTTTTCAAATTGTTTGAATGCATCTAGGCGTAGCATTACACGGGCAGTGTACTTAAACAATGAAAATAGTAATAATTTTCAAAAAGGGACGGGTATTAATGAATGGTCACGTAAATGTTTGTATTGGTTAGTTTTATTTTTGTCTTCCCAACTATTGTTCATTATCACTAGGTTACTGACAACGAAGCCATGAAGAAATATCACTTTTTGATAATATTAGTCGTTCTCCGTCTACTCGACCATTCAAGCGGTAAGAATGATCCTTTGAATCGTAATTATTAAAATGGTAGTTCCTCAATTCAATACAGAGAATAAAGAGAACTGAAATGACATTGCTACTAGCATTAATTAATTGGCTGCGATTGTCAGTAGTAATACCAACCGTCATTGTTTTTAAAGTCTATTGTTTCGGAGGCCTTTCGTGAGAAATATTAAACAAATAAAGAAAAGAGAGCGTGGAGGAAGATAGAAGATCACTACTGACAAGGGAGTAACAGCACAATCGGGTATAATCTGGGGCCAAAAATATGTCGTTATTAAGTTTCTTTTGTTTCATGATCCACCTTTTAGGAACTTAAATTCGCAGAAAGTTCTACGTTTCTTGCTTTCTGTCTTACCCTAGCTTTCTTAGGCAAGAGTAAAGTCTGCTATAAAAAGTACGGATGTTTCAGCCACGATCCGCCATTTGTAAATGTGATGATGTGGCTTCCTCAAGCTCCTGAGACCATCAACACAAAATTTCTGCTGTTCACAAGATCAAACAAAGACTACGCCCAATTGATTGACGATATGGACATTGAAACTGTGAAAATGTCAAATTTTGACATTTTAAAAAGGACCATTCTTATCTGCCATGGCTGGACAGGTAGGTTGAACGACTTTCTATAGACAGAAGATAATTATCAAGCCAGGTTTCAGTGCACGACAATGACATTTTATGACAAAATTAGTCTCCAATATCTTGATTTATTTCGCCAAATATACAAAGTTCACGGAGAAAACGTTAAAATTCCTTGGTCACTGTAGTTCATACAGCGTTTTTGGACACTAATTAATCGAAAAAAATATAGAATACATCGATTCAGCTTCCTTTCGACTGGTTTCATCATTTAGCTCTTAAAGTTAAATATTTGGACATCATTCCAAGAATCATGTTTTCGCAACAATTTAAAAGTAATAAAATCGTAATCAAGGTACAAATTTAACACTGAAAATAACGTTTATTTTTTTTACCTCTGGGCTACTTCCCTTTATATCGGCGCTATTTAAGTTTAAAGCGTCATTGGGCATTGCTCTCTTTCATTTGTGGTAGTTGAACTTTCTTTGAAAAACTAATTAATTGTTAATTAGCCTGTTATCCAATACAAGATAACTGAAATCAGTCGCGTACATGTGTCTTTTAGATTTGCTGATATGGAATGCTCATCCTGCAAAGCCAGAGAGGTTTTCGATTTCGGTCTCGGAGGAAATCGGAGTTGAATACAGAAACCATTAAGATCTCTGTTACTAATTTATGAGTGATTAAGATGCATACCTAAAAAAAGGTAGCGTACCACTTTAAAAACAAGTGGCAATTTTATCTTGTATCCTGAATACCGGATTGCGAAATATATATTCAATGTCTGCGATGTCATATTCGTTTCCTTACGTTTGCTTCCTTGATGTGAATTTGCATGATATCACCACGGACATCAGATCGAAGAACCCGTGAAAAAAAATTCCAACAACTATTTGATAACAGCTTATCTAAGGTTTTAGCAGTTTTCGGACAGTACCTTTGTTTCCTTAGCACTTATAGGCCCGATCAACTGAATACGTATCCTCGCATAGCTGAGTCTTCAAGACCTTTTTATCTCGTAAAAATATGGTCTTTGAATGATACACAGAACATTCTGACTTGGCTCACACTATTCCCATGCTTTTTTTTCTCAAGTCTACATGACAAGCCTATTTTCTTTTTCGTAATTGAAAATTTATAAGTGCATCGCCACACATGTATGTTCATCGTGTCTAAAAACACTACTACTAGTTTTTTTAAATATCAATTCTTTACCTTTCGACTATACTTTTGTCTATTTTTCAAATAGAGGATGGACCTGGGCATAACAATTGGGGATACAGACTAAAAGATGCGCTTCTAGAGCGAGAAGATTGCAACGTTATCGTAGTGGATTGGTCCGGTGGTTCGAAATCTCTGTACGAGCAGTCCTCAGGAAACACTCGATTAGTTGGGGCACAGGCTGCGGAACTGATAAAGCTCATAATTAATTACAACGGTGGTTCCAGAAAGTTGGCTGACAATTTCTACTTTATTGGATTCAGCCTTGGCGCTCAAATTGCCGGATACACTGGAAGGCGTCTTCGAGAGAGTAATATGGTTCTTGGTCGTATTACAGGTAACTGAGCTTCACTCAGTGAATGAGGAAATGAAAAGGCCGATTTTGGTGACAAAAACCACTCAAACATGGCACTCAAATTCCCGACTAGATATAGCTTAATTACTAGTTTTCGTTCGCAGTTGTTATCGTATTTTATGGCTAGTTATTACATGCCTAGATTTTCGGCTTATCACAAGAAATTCAAACTTATAGACATCAGTGCTGCATTCGCTGCTCTGTAGTGTTTCTTTTTCTGAAACTCTCACATGATAGTAAAGCGAGTCTAAAAGAAACCTGAAACAACAAACGAAGAAAAAAAATTGGCTTCATTGTGAGAAGCTTTCAACGTTCAGACTCGTTCGTTGCCTTTACCCATTGTGATCTCTTGAGATATATTGAGATGGCGGCTGTGGTGCAACCTAAGTAAAAGTTAGTTCCAAGTACTGTCTTCACACTCTTCTCCAACACGGCAATGAATTATAAAGAACGTTTTTACTCTCAATATTTAGGTTTAGATCCCGCAGGCAATTACTTTTCATACATGGATCCGGATGTTCGTTTAGACCCAACTGATGCTAAACGTGTTGATGTCGTCCATACCAATGAACCATTCGTAGGAACTCCACAAACTGTTGGTCATATTGACTTCTTTCCAAACGGTGGATCTCTACAGCCGGGTTGTCTGTCCAACCTACTTGGTACGTAAGTAATGTTTAATTTTTTTAAAGTGCCATAAAATGTTGGATTTTTTTCCAACTGCAAAACTTGTAATAGTCCAAAGAGCACAAAATGAAATCGACCGATTACAAAGAAATAGACAACCCTGCCTTAAACATTATATACCGATATTTATGCCATTTAGTAGCAACATCGCCTCCCCTCCCCTCTCCAAAAAAAGCCCATTCTTTCATTTTCGTTTAGTTAAAACACCGCTTTCGTCAAATAAAAAGCTCAAAGACAAGTAAGAAGTACACGTAACAAGCTTATTTTGTAAAACGTAATCTAGTGGCAAGTAACATAATCGATTAATTGACCTTTTTCATAGCTATTTGCTTGTTACCTGGCCTTTAAAATGAAAGTGAGGCTGGAGTTGACCTTGTTGGGATACAGACCTGACCAGACCTCCCTCCTCCTCCCTCCTTATGTTAACGAAGTTCTTCTCGTGCTAAATAGTTCAATTTACATAAAGCAGTGACCTTTCTATCCGAGGAAGGTCAACTCCAGCCTCACTTTCATTCATCGGCTAGATAACAAAGCACACAACTGCAAAATGGTCAATTGCCTCTGTACGCGAGATAAGAATAATTGCCCATCTTGCAACCGCAATTTAAAAAGGAAATTGTTAGTTTCCAGTAACTATGCTATTTAACGGTTAAATGAAGAACGCTCTCCCTACATTTTCTTAAACAGACGTCTTCAACACCATTGGATGTAATCACCTCAGGTCTGCAGAATACTATATAGCATCGGTGCAGAACAAGTGTTCGTGGAAAGCATATCCATGCAAGACCAACCTGCGGTATCTTTTAGGATTTTGCACCACATGCGATGGTGAATGTCCAATTTTGGGTTATGCTGCTGATCAAACCAACAAGAACGGAACGTACTTTATGACTACAAACTCTCACGAACCATTTTGTGGTGAGTTGCTTTTGGTTTGGCAGTTTTTCCAGTGTGTGGTTTATCACATTTTCTCCAAGAAACCGCATTTGTCTTGGATCGTTACCCTTTTACACCCGTAGTATTCTGTTAAACAGTAAGATCATTCTGCCATACAAAGCCAATGCCGATTACGATTTCCCATTCTCCTGTAGGAATGCATTCTATTCGATCATAACAGACCTATAAACTCCAGGAGACATATCACATTGTCACTCTTTAATTAGCCAACAATGAACAAGCTAATCTGTTTTCGGAACAGTTGTGAAAACCTTTTTTCCACACGCCATGCCATGCGAGGTTGACTTAACAAACTTAATTCAAGAGCATACTATTCGTATCATGGTTTTTCAACAAACTGGCGTAGATTTTCTGATGCAGACTCCAAAATAAAGAAAAAGAGTTGACTGTATCCAAACAAACTAGTTCAAATTTCTTTTTACCTCCAGCATATAAGATGTATTTTTGCAGCA
>NC_090891.1:7769095-7781595 GCF_036669925.1 Montipora capricornis | reverse complement strand
TTTTGTGCGATTTGTTCCCATGATGGCGAAGAAAAGTTAACATCATTTTTGTGTGCTTCCATGTAATTCAATTAACTTACAGCGAACGGTCTAAAAGCACTCTTGTAAACACTGGCATGATTGTATAGACTGTTTACTTGTAATATTTTTGTCTTTATTTTCTCAATGCTTTTATATTTATAATAGTAACAAAATTTATGTTCTTGAGTAAAAAAATAATGTATTTTGTCCTTTATTAATAATTTAGCAGCGGCTATAGGTATGTGGGGCACATAAAGTAATTTATAAGCTTAGCATGCAGTACATTTAAAAAAAATTGATTATGGTTGAAATTTCAATACTTGTTTGAAGTATTGATAAAATATTACATTCTTTGCCATAACAGTGTCTTTTCATGTTCCAGTTTGAAACATTAGAAGATTTAAGGCTTTTTGGCAAAAACAAGACATTTTTTGACTCAATCAAGATACCTGGGCCCTGTTGTTCAAAAGCCAATTAATGCTAATCCCAGATTAAAAATGAACCAAGGAGTTTATTTCCCTTTTCCCAAATGTTGTTCAATGCTAATATTCAGGAAAACTTTACATTAGAGGTCAAACTTGAAGAACAAAAACAAACAATAAGTTTCACCATAAAGTTGAAAGCACGAAACGAAAGTTAACGCTAATCCAGGATTAAGTTAATCGGCTTTCTAACAACCAGGCGTTGTATGCTGGCAAACAGTGTTTAGTACAATTAAAGAACTGGAAAATGGTATGAATGGAAGCTGCACCCTGTTTTGTTGACAGGAATTCCTTTAACACAGTTTTTCCGTAGGTCTTTGCATGACAACAAGACCGTGAGCAGAACGTTTGTAGCTTAGTAACTAGGCGTAAGATTGGACGCAAAGATGGAAAACTGGCTACCAGAAGCAGCCTTTTTCAGATGTTCCCGCAGATAAGTCACACCCATTTCTAGGGACAATTTTTTGGGAAAAGGTGTGTCTTATCTGCGGGTGTTAATGTAATTTTATTTATTTTTGCAGGACCCAAGGCTATTTTTGTTCTATCCTATGCAATTACATGACCTTAAGGTTTCTTGATAGGGACTTTGAACCGAGTTCATTCTTGAAATGTACATATCAAGATAATTATTTGTACGTTGATTTATACAATTCTTGATTAAATCTCTGGGCGCTTGCCATTAGTAGAAAATGAAGGGCCAGACTGGTCATTTCATTACATTCAAATCTTCAATTGGCAGTTCCTTTCTAGATTCTGAGGAAATTTATCAGAAAAGTATGCAAAAGGTAGAAATTGACTGCTCTGGCTGGACACTTCTGAATTTTGTGGCATTCCAGGAAATTAGTGCACAAGGTGATTATAGCGAGATATGATGTAATCCTCAATTAATTAGATGGCACACATCTCTTTTATCACTTCCGAAGTTATACATGTACTTAATATCGACACTGTGTTTATATATATACTTACACTGAACCGTGTAGTATATATATATATGTAAATAAAAATATTTTGAGGAAGCAATGATATGTACTTATTTACTGAGTAGGAGGGAGAGAGGTCAGGGCCTACGGACCAAGCGCAGCGAGGTCCGTGTACCATGACCGAGGGCCAAATATTTTCCCGTCCAGCCCAACCTAAACTCAGTCAATAAGCATTTTATTATAATCTTATGATCCTTATTTTTCCTCTCCAAGGACATAGATTTGTTTTGTTCGATAAGAGCTGAATAGAACTGGTCATTAGGATATTTGTTTGCCTTGCTTTTGGTCTATCAGATTTTGCTTGAACTTTCAATGTTGCTGGGCTGAACGTGTACCTAGCAGGGCCACAGGCGTACGGCCCTCATACAGGAACTTTTTCATATGGTTTTGCCATCAAAATGCTCGCGGGGCCACACGCCATATAATAATTTATAATATTATTGTTTGTAGCATGTATATATATTTATTGATGCAGATGCCATTGGTCTCTTTCAGATTTCACCAACAATTGCATCTAAAGCAGCCCTATTATTTTTATCTGCCAGCTAAAAAACTTAGTGACATTACTATTTTCAAAGGCAAATCTTACAGTAAGGAAGCCTCAGTGATCCTGTTGGGAAAAGACCTGTTTTCTAAAGAAAAAAGTTATTCCAAAATATGAAACGAAGGTTATCTCCAACAACAACAGACACTTTATTTTAACAATAGTGAAAAAGGCCTTTGTAGTCCCCAGTTAGCAGAGCTATAATTCTAGGCGGGCTACTAAAACTGACATTGTATAATTAATAAGCTCTCACACACACACGCACACACACACATTAAATAAATAAATAAACAAGTAAATAAAAATAAATAATAAATAATAGAAATAATTGTTATAACTAATCCTGATACATATAAATTGCGTTAGCCTGAGAGGAAAATAAGGGAAAAGACTCTTAACGGGTCGAAAAGGAAGCTGATTAGTTAACATACAAGCAAAAACTAGAAAGATCAATGTAGCGCATATCAACATTCATCTCCTCAGTTTCAAGAATTTTCAAAAGTAGGTGAGTCAGCTTGCATTTAAAAGGTGCCTTTCTTAGCTCACGAAGTTCAGGGTGGATGCCATTCCATATTTTCGCACCAACTCTGGAAAAAGAACTGATGATTTGTTCTCGCCTCTTTTATGTAGAAGCTTCCAGCAACTGAGAAACGAGTAGGATAGGAATGAACCTGTTCAGAGCGAGTAAAAAGTTCAGAAATATTGGGAGGGGCACAATGATTTTCGACGTCGTGTAACAGAGAGGCAACCAATTTGAAGTAAAGCATTTTTATCGGTAGAATTCCCGAACAAGCAAAAAGAGGAGCACTGTGAGATGTATAATCAGAAAAATACATTAGACGAGTAAGCCGCTTGTGTAAAATGACTATTTTGTTTAAATGTGCATTCGCGGCTTGGCCCCAAGCGACGAGACCATAGGACTGAATATACGGTTTGATGAGCGAGCGGTAAATGTTTAAAAGAGTAGTGCGCGGTACCAAGTGTCTAAGCCTAGCAATAATACCGATACTTTTGCTTATTTTCGTGGAAAGCTAACCTTGTTACTGTTGTGTGAAAATTTGTAGTGTATAAAGGGTGTACAGGTAGGTTTCGAGTGGTACTATGATCAAACTGTTGTAGTTCTCGGAATTTTGTCAATTTCAAAAAATTTTGCAAATTCAGTAGAGATTATAGTCATAATTCATTGCATTTTGTGTTTCTTGGGGGATATTTTTCTGTTTGAGAAATCAGTAAAATTTGCATATTAGAAACTGATGACATCATCCACTCAAGTCAATAGTTCAATGAGGTGAACTATTGTGTTTATACCTTTTTTGACCATAAGGATTCACTGGAAAATTTGGACCATTTACAGACTTCATAAAATGTCTGTAAATAATAAATTTACAGACTTTAACACTTTACCCCATAAATATAAAATCTCTGTAAATTTATTTTACATATATTTTACAGAGTTTTGTTGAGTAAAGCTCTATAAAATGTCTGTAAAATGTTTACAAATTATTGGAGCTACAACAAGAGGAAATACTTGAAATTTACAGACTTTATAAAATCTTGCAAAAATGTCTATAAATCGAAAATTTACAAAGATTTTACGCCGTTTGGTCATGTCTCATAAAATGTCTGTAAATTGCGCTTTATCATCATGCGTGTCCTGTCTAAGTTACCAAATGTTTTTGGAACTGTAAGCCCACGGTCATTTTGAGTGTCGAATATTTATTACCTAATTAAATTATGTGGGAAACTGTTGAATTAGCCCTGCATGTTGCACTGTCGGAGTTCGGTTTATCAAAGGTTCGCCGGTTGCAACCTATAAAATGCCTATCGGTATGTGTTGTAATAGTTCGACTTGGATCAAGTCTTAGGCCCTGTTGATATGGAGAAAAGTTGTCCTCGGAAGATGGTCACCCTCCCTGCCGTGTAAATTTTACAGAGAAAGTAAAGAGATTGTACAGACATTTTGTAGTTATCGCATAAAATCTCTGTAAATTTTTCCTTCCATTTACATAGATTTTATTGAGATTTTGTTCACATTCTATGTCACTGTAAGGACGAAAATGTGGTAAATTTTACCGGCTTTTTATGGAGTTACAAAATCTCTGTAAGTGTGCAAATTTACAGAGACTGTAATTTACAAAGAAAATGTGGACATTTAACAGAGATTTTACCAACTTTTTAAAAATCTGTAAATGTTTCAAGTTTTCAAGATTAGGCCAAAAAAAAAACTGTTTATACCTTTTTTGACCATAGGGATTAAGCAGAATTGGCTGATATCAAAGATGGGAAGGGAGTGATTCAGTGTAAGAACAATGGTTAGTAAAGACTCATTGATACATTTATCCCAATTTCCATGATCTCGTCAAGTGGAACATTAGTGAAGAGAGAGCTGACATGAAAGGAACAAAATATTATTGTGCTTGTAAGACTTTGCCCAGTCTATGTTGTCACACGCCGCCTTATAAAGATCGTTTGTGCAAATCACAAAAATCCAAACTTGTTTATAAAGCATTTTGTTGGGACTGCAATGAGTTGTACATTGGTAAAACGAAACGTCACTTACGTCACCGTAAAAAAGATAATTTCAAAGCACTCAATGGGTTCAGTCAAACTTCTGCGATTGCAGATCACGCAGTAAAAACAGGTCACAACGTAAAATGGGACCATTTATGGTAGCTCTGATTTACATTGTAAAATAAAGGAAACCTTATTAATACGTTACCTTAAACCAGCGTTAAACGAAAACGTTGGCAGTGAAAAACTGTGGCTTTATTAAACGGTCAGTTTTCACTGCTATCTATTTATCTTACTATTTTTATCTTATTCTCTTTAGTTACTAGTCTTCTTAATTTTATATATATCATATTTGAATTTGTTCAATCGTCACTTCTGAAGATATATGTTGTAGCATACGAAACGTCAAGTCCAAAGTAAAATGCGTTTTATCATTATGTTTGTAGCCGCTGTTTGTTTTATATTTTTGATTAACTTGAAATGGCCAAAGAACAAGAATATTTTATTTCTTATTTTATTGAATTTATATGGGTTATCAAATAGTGATGAGTGAAATGAGGGAATAATTTCACACACGTTTTGTCCAAAATCAAATGATTTCACGAGCCTTAAGGCAAGAAAAAGTATTTGATTTTGGACAAATGACGTTCATAGGACGTGGGTTTTTTTCAAAGCTGGACATGATTTTGGCACTGTAGAAAAAATTGCCATGGCAACAAAGTAATTTGACATGTAAAATTATAAATTAACGCTGAAATTTTGCGCCAAAATTGAGGATTAATTTGTCACTCATGCTATTAATTGAATTATTTTATTGAACTTATTGCAAGCATTTGAAAGTAATGTAAAAACATGATAATTTGTAGATTTGAAATAAAAATTTATGCATTCACAAACTCTAGAACTCCTTTCTTGTGCTTTGTTTACGTAAAACCGACTAACCTTTCATCTATTTCACTTTTTATTAATATTTCCTGCCTTACGTCACGTTTTAAATGCTATTATTTACAGAGATATTGTAAACATTTTGCTGAGATTTTGTGCACTAAAACACCAACATTTTAAATGCTTTAATGTACAGAAATATTGTGAACATTTTGCCGAGATTTTGTACACTAAACACCAACATTTTAAAAACATTTCACATAATTTAACCCTCCAGTTC
Organism: Montipora capricornis; assembly: GCF_036669925.1. Lineage (NCBI taxonomy): Eukaryota > Metazoa > Cnidaria > Anthozoa > Scleractinia > Acroporidae > Montipora > Montipora capricornis. Next base: position 7,775,889 of record NC_090891.1, on the reverse strand, counting down.
TTTTAGGGTTTTTGGGAACATTTTATAGCCATTCATGCTTTCTCCTCACTCACTTTTTAAAGAGATAACACTGAGATTTTATATGGATGGATTTACAGAGATTTTTTCTCGTGTAAATTTTACAGAGAAAGTAAGGAGATTTTACAGACATTTTGTACTTATCACATAAAATCTCTGTAAAATTTTCCTTCAATTTACAAAGATTTTATTGAGATTTGGTGCACATTTTATGTCATCGTAAGGAAGAAAATGTGGTAAAATTTACAGAGATTATAATTAACAAAGAAAATGTGGACATTTAACAGAGATCTTACCAGCTTTTTTGAAGTCTGTAAAAGGTTTAAGTTTCCCAGCGAATTATGGACTTATCTCCGCTCCAGGAGACAAATCTTTGTAATTGTAACTAAAGAAACACTAAAAAGGAAGAACAAGTACACTGTTTTGATGCTAGTGCTACAGCTCAAAGTATCTTACAATGAAGGAGCAGCTCGCCTTTCGTTTGCCAATTGTGTATCTTATAACGCGACGACACTTGTATTCTCACTTGTGAAAGATGAAAATTATATCTTCACTGCATGCGCCCGGTGTTACTAAAAAGGAACATCCTTGTATTTCATCAGTATCAACATAATAAAAACAGATCTTAAATTCATCGATCGAAATCAGAGAAAGAAGGGCAGAAATAAAAGCACATGTAAAGCACTTGGATTATCCACGATTTTAAACTTGACTCGTCAACCCAGAACACAAGACGACATATCTTACACAACTTGGTTGACAACTTTAATAAAGAAAATATTGCTACGTAACAAAATAGGCTTTCGGAAATCTCGAGATGGTTTTCCAAGAATGATGAAGGAAACTGAAGCTTTCCGAAATCTTGGAATTACCGTCGCTCAAACTCCCGGCTCTATGATCCCAGATTGAAAAAGGTTGGGGTTATGAAAACGTTTGACGTTTTGATTTCCTGCCATTTACAGTTTTGGTTCCTTTTCTGTCCTTTAGCAGAAGCGAAAATGTAGTTGTTCGGTTGATCGTGGGCGTAGCTCAGTAGTCGATGAATTTGAGACAAGCAAATTCACAATTTAGAAACGTTGATAACTGAATTAGATCAAAATGCTGTCATCATATTATTATTTCATGTTTCGTTATTGGTTGTGTTTTATTAAAGGCCGTCGTAACGAGAGTTGACATTGTGAGAAAGTAATGAAAAGCCCGGTCAGTATTGACCGTATTGACAGTATTGACAGTATTGACATCCCGATCAAGCACTGATAAATAATGCCATGTAATCGTGCACATGTATTTAATTAAGGAAGATGACACTTCTTTATGATTGCGCATGCGCAATCCATGTACGGTAATGTTCTAAAGCGCTCATTTTATATGTTTTTTTTTCGTAATTTTATTAAACTGCCTATTTTCATAACAATAACTCGAATGACTCATTTGGTTGCAGATGGACTAAAAGTATGCTCAATACGCGAAAGACCAAGCGAGAAAGAGTACTAATTCTTGGATTGGCGAACTTTTTATGGCAATAGTTTAGCATTTTCTTGTCAAAATGACGTTGGCGTCTTTCTGTTCTGTTAACTTAATTAAATATACCATTCCTCGGGATTTCCACTCTCAAAATTACCTTTAGAACCTACTTTTTGCGTAGAATAAGCTTTTAGAATGATGTTCTTGTCTTCTGTGGTGATACTTGACGATTCGGGAACATTTTGTGAAAAAATATTTACAACGGGTCACTTGCGCAACTTGATCGCCCGATTATGCATAACATCCACTTGGCCTTTTGACATCCCATTGAAAAAACCTCATAAAATATTCGCAGACCGGTCGATTTCTCTGAAAGGGTGATTGCTAACGAATAGAGAAAGATTTTCACAATAACTAAAAGTTCCTGTGTTAAGCATGGAAATTCGACGAAGCGGTAAATGCGACTAAATTTGTTGCGTGCGTTGCTATTTTTGTGTTTTGACAGATTTTGACAGAATATTAAATTATGAAAAAAATATCTACGGAGTTCGGATAGATAGTTAAAAAATGTTCATTTTTAGCGGTTATTTAAATGAACATAAAAGATGGAACGCTTGACGAGAAATAATATTTTTGTTGATATTTGAAAGAAGAACAATTTCGCGGGAATCAGGACGCGGTGAAATGAGTTAACAAATTTGCATACGTGCGTTGAAATGTGATACGCTAGGAGACAGGAATTCTCTGACAACTGATTTTGTCATTGTAGTGTAAAATGAAGTTTGTTTGGTAAGGCAACATTTCTTTAACTTCCTGGTTAATCTAATTTATTGCTACCACTTACTAGTGCGAAGATTGTTTACATGAAACTCACGCTTTTTGCGAAGTTTGAGTGTCATGAAATTACATCATTTGCGTGACAATATATCCCTTTACTCTAACACAAAAACATTCAGATAGTAACAAACTTCTTATTTATTAACCATTTCTTCTGTTTTTGTGCTTGTCAGCATTGCGATTTGCGATAATTCGTAAGTCTGTTTTTGTATCTCATAGATGTTCGGATCATCCTCGGTTTAAAAACCTGTGAAACTCGCAGATGACGTAACACAAAGGAAAACAAAAGAGCCAAAAAAACATCAAACAATAACGTAACCCTACCACGAGCTAACAAAACAAAGAAAAAGTTTCACAGGTTTTTACACCGAGGTAAAACCCAGATGTTCAGATTTTCAATTACATGGCCGCTCAACCTTGCGATTGAGTAAATAGTTCACCCTGAAGTCACATTAGATACGTTTGTCAGGAACCCGGCAAAGACGGCTTCCTGACCCGACAGATGAAATGTATATATTCAGTTAAATATTACAACAAAATTTAAAAAACCAAATACGGAAGTTTCTTGGCTAAAAAGTACGTTGTTTTACTCTGAAAACAACGAACGATAAACATTCTTTCCCGTAGTTCATTCACTTGACACAAGGTGATCACGTGCACCTTTACTCAAGAGCGTGTTTGTTATCTTTAAACTGAATTTATTACCAAAGCTTAAAAAACTAAAAGACCTCAAAATGGGACAGGATATTACAAAATAATTAAAGGTGTGAACGTGTGAGCCAAAGGGCCTCTGCTGGCGCGACATGTGGGTGACCCTCAAATGGTCTTAATGACCCCCCACTTGAAAAAATTAACTGAAACTCTGCAGTTCAATACCACCCAATTAAGTGCTTTCTGTTTTGTGTAACACGTACCACAGGCAACCCAGTGTACGCTTTTTGTAGAGCGTCTTGTTCTTCAAAAGGCGAGTATTCACATGATTTTGCTGGTTTGCTGTTTTCTCCTTGGTGGTTTTCTTGCAATGTTGACACGCCGTTGAACTTAAAACAACTTTTTGAACTCGGTTTTTTCGGTTGGTATTCGTTGTTTTCTTTGGAGATCTATTTTCTACGCTCGTTTTATATTGCTTCATTTAAGAATATACGGATTCCTAGCTAAAATAGGCAAACAAACACATCGCGACGCCGTGGTTTTTCTCGTTGTTGTTTTTCGTGGACTGTTAACATGCCGTTTAACTAAAACGACTAACTGCAGAGAAGTCCTTTGAGCTCAGTTTTTCGGTTGACTCCGTTATTTTCTTTGAAGTTCTATTTTATAATCTCGTTCTATTTTGCTTTATCAAAGAAAATACGGATTCGTCGCTAAAATAGTCAAACAAATCGTAACGCTGTGAACTAATGTCAACACGTTTTTATTGTGTAGTTTTCTAAGTTTTGCGCTGATTTCTGAAGGACTTGACGGAGAACAAAGACGAATCCTTGAAATAATAAGATATGAAGGCAGAGACAGATGTTTGAGAATTTCCCTAAATTTATTCCCCCTGTTTTAAGAAATTTCGTCACATTTTCAATAAGACAAAGCATTTTAATACGTAGAAAATTATTCGCCTTTTTGTACGAATTTTTCAAACATCATTGTTTAGTTTGTTTAAGCTCATTTCTCAATATACGTGCTTCGTTTTTATTTTTATTGCACCAAGAGATATTTGAAGTTCTGTTTTATCGTTAATCTATCATTTTTCTTTGAGCGTTGCGAACGGCGCGCTTTTTTCAGTTATAAGTTATTTCAACTGTGACAGTGCGACGTAGAGCGCGTAGAAATAGTTTTTGCAAACCAGTTTGCCATGTTCATTTTCAGAAAAAAAAGCAGAAAAAATACAAGTTATTCACCGGCTTAGGTCGGCCCGTATAGAGAAAAACTGTGCCCTCGGCCGTACTCAAGACCTCGGGCACAGTTTTTCTCTAAACGGACCTCCCAGCCGGTGAATAACATATATTTCTGTGTTGACGAGGTCAGCTTTCAATCGTCATTTTTTGAAATCCAATAAAGAGGTTTTTTAAGTCAGGTAATAAGGTAGAATTGTAGAAATATAGAAATTCCGCGAAAACGTCGAGGCTTTTAGCGTTTTTTCTTTGCTTGTTTTTCGACATAATGTTGAGGTTAGTATGGAGCTTATAGAAGTTGTTTGTGCTTCTCAGTTACGTTTGAAAGCGCTTTGACTTTTCTGATGCTTTTGTGCAGAGGTATGAAACTGTTGATCTTATCATTCGTGGAAGAGGCGGGGGAAGAGGGAGATCCTGAATGAGAAATTAATAATTAAAGGAGTTAATATATGGTTGGCCGATTTTTTTCCTTAGCTGTTAATGTATTTGGCCAATTTGTTTCATGGCAAGTGTTAAGAATGCATAGAACAGTCTTGAAAACTCTCAAATCAAGGTTATTCACATTCAGAGATTTCTTGTATGGGAAGAAGAAATTTGTAATTGCAGGTTTAAAATCCTGAATGCACTACGCTTCTATTCCTGAAAGAAAATGAAAGGTATTAAGGATAAGTAGAGTGCTACAAAAATACATTTTGTGCTCGAGGTAGAAAGAAGTTTCTAGTACTTAATGAACGATATGATATATATATATATATATATATATATATATATAATATATATATATATATATATATATAATATATATATATATATATATATATATATATATCGGGTAGGTACGAAATCAAGTGAAACTGGTTTGCCTCGCAGTTATGTGCGCAATTTGCTATTGCGTCGAGAAGCCTGAAAAGTTTCAGGACTTCAACGGGGTTTGAACCCGTGACCTCGCGATACCGGTGCGACGCTCTAACTAACTGAGCTATGAAGCCTCTGAAGTTGGGAGCTGGTCATTTCCTACAAATCCAGGCTTCTCGACGCAATAGTAAATTGCGCTCACAACTGCGAGGCAACATAGTTTCACTTGATTTCACGTTTGGATATAGTCAATTCTTTTTCGTTATTTTTGGAGTTTGCACCAGAAAATATTTGTTTATTAAGTCAACCTTGTCTGGCCTAATATGGAACTTTTCCGGAAAACAATTTGCTTGTTCATTGTTGGTGTAGGAGTGACAAGTGAGATTTGTCTCCTGAAGTAGGGATGCCTTTTGTAATCCCACAGAAGGCAAAACTAGAGGAAACTGAGAAATTATTATTGCCATTTGCTTTGTATAGCTGGATGTTAATGTTTAGCGGAGTACTACTGGCTGGTATAAAAAGGAACGATCAAGACAAATGTGGTTTTTGGAGAAAATGTGATTAACTACAGACTGAAAAAACTGCCAAACCTACAAGCAACTCACCACAAAAGGTTCGTGAGAGTTTGTAGTCATATTGTACGTTCCGCTCTTGTCTGTTTGATCAGCAGCATAACCCAAAGTTGGACATTCACCACCACATTTGGTGCAAAACCCAAATGATACCGCCGGTTGGTCGTGCATGGATACGCTTTCCACGAAAATTTGTTCTGTACCGATGCTATATAGTATTCTGCAGACCGAAGTTGATTACATCCAATGGTGTTGTAAAGGTCTATTTAAGAAAATGTAGGGAAAGTTCTGGGCAACATATAAGACAGTTGGCGGTTATTTTATGATAATACACAAAGCAGCAAATACACTAGCAATCTTTGTGGCTTTCCTAATTGGTATTGACAGAAGAATCCACCTTACAAGAAGGGGTTTCTCTCCACTAACTGAAATATTGACTAATTAGCAGGGGGGAGGGGGATATTGTGGGTGTGGATAGTGAGTTGATGGAGAATCATAAGCAAAAATTAGGGTTTGTCTGTAAAATGAGGAAGAGAAATTCACAAAGGAAACTCTTAAAACGTAAAGTAAGGCAAACAAATACGAAACTCAGTGTGAAATTGAAAACTTGAATTTACTGTTAGCATTGACGCAAACGAGGAAATTCACAAAAACTGAAGCATTTTTTCACGAAGTTTAAAACAGTTGCGGCGCACTAGACCCGACAAGGCACTATGGTCCACTGCACACTAGTCAACAAGGCCTGACAAGACATTTTGAGATCTGGTACAGTCAGATATTGTCCGAATTCACCGCACACTAGCCGACAAGTGAAGATTTTCCGTCGGCCGAGGAAAAAAATTGGTTAGTGTGTGGCGGCCTTTGGGGTGTTCGGTAGGGGAATGGAAAATGTTTTATTTGACTACAGAGTTCATGAGAAAATCGGTAACTTAAATCATTAGGTGGTGTTTTACAACATTGAACATTACCGGTATACATTGAAATTTTTTGTTGTATGTGCTTTTTCCTCATTCAAACGTAAGAAAACAAAAGATCGGATACAATTTATGTAAATTTGATGTGGGTAAGCTTAATTACATTAAAATACATATCCGAGTAGTACTTGTCATTGTAAACGCAGCGTTTTATTTGATTTATTTTTTTGGTGATCATGGTCGATTTTGCA
>NC_090891.1:7767770-7768995 GCF_036669925.1 Montipora capricornis | reverse complement strand
TTAAGGTGGTCTCGGCGCGTGCCAGGATCCGGTCCTCCCTCTGTGTTTGCTGTCAAAAGAGATTTCTTCTGACGAAGAGTCTCCATCACTAGGAGGTGCATAAAAGCTTCCACCGGGAGTTTAGAGGAGATACTGTGTTGGTTCTGTCTGAGCTACCTGCGAATTCCTCTTTCAACCTTTGGAAAAATAGGGAAATAAAAGTAAGTGAGGGTGTGCTGACCGTACCAAAGTGTTTTATTAGCATTCCAAAAAATGAATTGGCTCTTCTATGCTAGAAATTTCGCTATTCTACACTAAGTACTTGCAAAAACAGTGGGTATAATATAATTTACAATAACATCACATTCTAAAATGAAGAATTAAAATATAAACAGCTAAATGTAAATGTAATGAAATGAACTGAACTTCATGTAACTTCTAATCTCTTTCCGAGCATTATTGACAAGCATATGATGTTAAACTTCTCTTAAAAGATCGAAAGTGCATACTGTTCCGCAAATAACTTGGTAATTGCGTTGACATGGCTGCTGAGCTGTCGTTGAAAGGTGCCCTACTTTTCCGATAGGCACCTTTAACTTGACTTCCACAGGACGAGCGTGAGGTCTCGTGCTGGTATGTGTTGTTCGAGTTTTTAGTACTGTGGGCCAATAGTCGAAATATAGTGCTTTGAATACGCACTGTAGTAACTGATAACTTCTACGCTCTATCAGTCGGCAGCCAACCCCTCTGCAGGCAGTCACCTTTGCTCTCGCCATAGCGATAAAGTCACCGTGTCAGCTTATTGAACAATAAACCACTTGGTTCCACGTTTTAGTTGTTTATGATTTTAAAGAGTGGTATATTTTCCAGTAACTAACACTCGTTTTTTTTTTTGGTCTATATAATAATTCACGATAATTACAAATTTGATGCCTTGGCGTTGAATTTAATGAGTCGAACAAAATACAACAGTAACTGTATGATATCGTTATAAATTCTTGTTCTTAGCCATCGGGTAGCGGTTATTAAGAAAATAACCAACCAGCGGTGATAAACATTGTCTTCCAACGCCATTTTTATAAAACTTGACGTTTCGTATGCTAAGTCAACACACATTTTCAAAAGTGACCGTTACATTTTTATAAAAATGCGTTGGAATACAATGTTTTAGCACCGCTGTTTGTGTTATTTTCTTAATCAAACTGTAATGATAACTCTTAGGACAATAGAATGATACCTACCAGTG
>NC_090891.1:7737770-7760270 GCF_036669925.1 Montipora capricornis | reverse complement strand
TTTACATTAGAGGTCAAACTTGAAGAACAAAAACAAACAATAAGTTTCACCATAAAGTTGAAAGCACGAAACGAAAGTTAACGCTAATCCAGGATTAAGTTAATCGGCTTTCTAACAACCAGGCGTTGTATGCTGGCAAACAGTGTTTAGTACAATTAAAGAACTGGAAAATGGTATGAATGGAAGCTGCACCCTGTTTTGTTGACAGGAATTCCTTTAACACAGTTTTTCCATAGGTTTTTGCATTACAACAAGACCGTGAGCAGAACGTTTGTAGCTTAGTAACTAGGCGTAAGATTGGACGCAAAGATGGAAAACTGGCTACCAGAAGCAGCCTTTTTCAGATGTTCCCGCAGATAAGTCACACCCATTTCTAGGGACAATTTTTTGGGAAAAGGTGTGTCTTATCTGCGGGTGTTAATGTAATTTTATTTATTTTTGCAGGACCCAAGGCTATTTTTGTTCTATCCTATGCAATTACATGACCTTAAGGTTTCTTGATAGGGACTTTGAACCGAGTTCATTCTTGAAATGTACATATCAAGATAATTATTTGTACGTTGATTTATACAATTCTTGATTAAATCTCTGGGCGCTTGCCATTAGTAGAAATGAAGGGCCAGACTGGTCATTTCATTACATTCAAATCTTCAATTGGCAGTTCCTTTCTAGATTCTGAGGAAATTTATCAGAAAAGTATGCAAAAGGTAGAAATTGACTGCTCTGGCTGGACACTTCTGAATTTTGTGGCATTCCAGGAAATTAGTGCACAAGGTGATTATAGCGAGATATGATGTAATCCTCAATTAATTAGATGGCACACATCTCTTTTATCACTTCCGAAGTTATACATGTACTTAATATCGACACTGTGTTTATATATATACTTACACTGAACCGTGTAGTATATATATATATGTAAATAAAAATATTTTGAGGAAGCAATGATATGTACTTATTTACTGAGTAGGAGGGAGAGAGGTCAGGGCCTACGGACCAAGCGCAGCGAGGTCCGTGTACCATGACCGAGGGCCAAATATTTTCCCGTCCAGCCCAACCTAAACTCAGTCAATAAGCATTTTATTATAATCTTATGATCCTTATTTTTCCTCTCCAAGGACATAGATTTGTTTTGTTCGATAAGAGCTGAATAGAACTGGTCATTAGGATATTTGTTTGCCTTGCTTTTGGTCTATCAGATTTTGCTTGAACTTTCAATGTTGCTGGGCTGAACGTGTACCTAGCAGGGCCACAGGCGTACGGCCCTCATACAGGAACTTTTTCATATGGTTTTGCCATCAAAATGCTCGCGGGGCCACACGCCATATAATAATTTATAATATTATTGTTTGTAGCATGTATATATATTTATTGATGCAGATGCCATTGGTCTCTTTCAGATTTCACCAACAATTGCATCTAAAGCAGCCCTATTATTTTTATCTGCCAGCTAAAAAACTTAGTGACATTACTATTTTCAAAGGCAAATCTTACAGTAAGGAAGCCTCAGTGATCCTGTTGGGAAAAGACCTGTTTTCTAAAGAAAAAAGTTATTCCAAAATATGAAACGAAGGTTATCTCCAACAACAACAGACACTTTATTTTAACAATAGTGAAAAAGGCCTTTGTAGTCCCCAGTTAGCAGAGCTATAATTCTAGGCGGGCTACTAAAACTGACATTGTATAATTAATAAGCTCTCACACACACACGCACACACACACATTAAATAATAAATAAACAAGTAAATAAAAATAAATAATAAATAATAGAAATAATTGTTATAACTAATCCTGCTACATATAAATTGCGTTAGCCTGAGAGGAAAATAAGGGAAAAGACTCTTAACGGGTCGAAAAGGAAGCTGATTAGTTAACATACAAGCAAAAACTAGAAAGATCAATGTAGCGCATATCAACATTCATCTCCTCAGTTTCAAGAATTTTCAAAAGTAGGTGAGTCAGCTTGCATTTAAAAGGTGCCTTTCTTAGCTCACGAAGTTCAGGGTGGATGCCATTCCATATTTTCGCACCAACTCTGGAAAAAGAACTGATGATTTGTTCTCGCCTCTTTTATGTAGAAGCTTCCAGCAACTGAGAAACGAGTAGGATAGGAATGAACCTGTTCAGAGCGAGTAAAAAGTTCAGAAATATTGGGAGGGGCACAATGATTTTCGACGTCGTGTAACAGAGAGGCAACCAATTTGAAGTAAAGCATTTTTATCGGTAGAATTCCCGAACAAGCAAAAAGAGGAGCACTGTGAGATGTATAATCAGAAAAATACATTAGACGAGGAACCCGCTTTTGTAAAATGACGATTTTATTTAAATGTGCATTCGCGGCTTGGCCCCAAGCGACGAGACCATAGGACTGAATATACGGTTTGATGAGCGAGCGGTAAATGTTTAAAAGAGTAGTGCGCGGTACCAAGTGTCTAAGCCTAGCAATAATACCGATACTTTTGCTTATTTTCGTGGAAAGCTAACCTTGTTACTGTTGTGTGAAAATTTGTAGTGTATAAAGGGTGTACAGGTAGGTTTCGAGTGGTACTATGATCAAACTGTTGTAGTTCTCGGAATTTTGTCAATTTCAAAAAATTTTGCAAATTCAGTAGAGATTATAGTCATAATTCATTGCATTTTGTGTTTCTTGGGGGATATTTTTCTGTTTGAGAAATCAGTAAAATTTGCATATTAGAAACTGATGACATCATCCACTCAAGTCAATAGTTCAATGAGGTGAACTATTGTGTTTATACCTTTTTTGACCATAAGGATTCACTGGAAAATTTGGACCATTTACAGACTTCATAAAATGTCTGTAAATAATAAATTTACAGACTTTAACACTTTACCCCATAAATATAAAATCTCTGTAAATTTATTTTACATATATTTTACAGAGTTTTGTTGAGTAAAGCTCTATAAAATGTCTGTAAAATGTTTACAAATTATTGGAGCTACAACAAGAGGAAATACTTGAAATTTACAGACTTTATAAAATCTTGCAAAAATGTCTATAAATCGAAAATTTACAAAGATTTTACGCCGTTTGGTCATGTCTCATAAAATGTCTGTAAATTGCGCTTTATCATCATGCGTGTCCTGTCTAAGTTACCAAATGTTTTTGGAACTGTAAGCCCACGGTCATTTTGAGTGTCGAATATTTATTACCTAATTAAATTATGTGGGAAACTGTTGAATTAGCCCTGCATGTTGCACTGTCGGAGTTCGGTTTATCAAAGGTTCGCCGGTTGCAACCTATAAAATGCCTATCGGTATGTGTTGTAATAGTTCGACTTGGATCAAGTCTTAGGCCCTGTTGATATGGAGAAAAGTTGTCCTCGGAAGATGGTCACCCTCCCTGCCGTGTAAATTTTACAGAGAAAGTAAAGAGATTGTACAGACATTTTGTAGTTATCGCATAAAATCTCTGTAAATTTTTCCTTCCATTTACATAGATTTTATTGAGATTTTGTTCACATTCTATGTCACTGTAAGGACGAAAATGTGGTAAATTTTACCGGCTTTTTATGGAGTTACAAAATCTCTGTAAGTGTGCAAATTTACAGAGACTGTAATTTACAAAGAAAATGTGGACATTTAACAGAGATTTTACCAACTTTTTAAAAATCTGTAAATGTTTCAAGTTTTCAAGATTAAGCCAAAAAAAAAACTGTTTATACCTTTTTTGACCATAGGGATTAAGCAGAATTGGCTGATATCAAAGATGGGAAGGGAGTGATTCAGTGTAAGAACAATGGTTAGTAAAGACTCATTGATACATTTATCCCAATTTCCATGATCTCGTCAAGTGGAACATTAGTGAAGAGAGAGCTGACATGAAAGGAACAAAATATTATTATTGTGCTTGTAAGACTTTGCCCAGTCTATGTTGTCACACGCCGCCTTATAAAGATCGTTTGTGCAAATCACAAAAATCCAAACTTGTTTATAAAGCATTTTGTTGGGAATGCAATGAGTTGTACATTGGTAAAACGAAACGTCACTTACGTCACCGTAAAAAAGATAATTTCAAAGCACTCAATGGGTTCAGTCAAACTTCTGCGATTGCAGATCACGCAGTAAAAACAGGTCACAACGTAAAATGGGACCATTTATGGTAGCTCTGATTTACATTGTAAAATAAAGGAAACCTTATTAATACGTTACCTTAAACCAGCGTTAAACGAAAACGTTGGCAAATGAAAAACTGTGGCTTTATTAAACGGTCAGTTTTCACTGCTATCTATTTATCTTACTATTTTTATCTTATTCTCTTTAGTTACTAGTCTTCTTAATTTTATATATATCATATTTGAATTTGTTCAATCGTCACTTCTGAAGATATATGTTGTAGCATACAAAACGTCAAGTCCAAAGTAAAATGCGTTTTATCATTATGTTTGTAGCCGCTGTTTGTTTTATATTTTTGATTAAGTTGAAATGGCCAAAGAACAAGAATATTTTATTTCTTATTTTATTGAATTTATATGGGTTATCAAATAGTGATGAGTGAAATGAGGGAATAATTTCACACACGTTTTGTCCAAAATCAAATGATTTCACGAGCCTTAAGGCAAGAAAAAGTATTTGATTTTGGACAAATGACGTTCATAGGACGTGGGTTTTTTTCAAAGCTGGACATGATTTTGGCACTGTAGAAAAAATTGCCATGGCAACAAAGTAATTTGACATGTAAAATTATAAATTAACGCTGAAATTTTGCGCCAAAATTGAGGATTAATTTGTCACTCATGTTATTAATTGAATTATTTTATTGAACTTATTGCAAGCATTTGAAAGTAATGTAAAAACATGATAATTTGTAGATTTGAAATAAAAATTTATGCATTCACAAACTCTAGAACTCCTTTCTTGTGCTTTGTTTACGTAAAACCGACTAACCTTTCATCTATTTCACTTTTTATTAATATTTCCTGCCTTACGTCACGTTTTAAATGCTATTATTTACAGAGATATTGTAAACATTTTGCTGAGATTTTGTGCACTAAAACACCAACATTTTAAAAACATTTCACATACTTTACCCCTCCAGTTTTTCAGACATTTTATTGACATTTCCTGTCAGGTTTTAAGTGCTTTAATGTACAGAAATATTGTGAACATTTTGCCGAGATTTTGTACACTAAACACCAACATTTTAAAAACATTTCACATAATTTAACCCTCCAGTTCTTTTAGGGTTTTTGGGAACATTTTATAGCCATTCATGCTTTCTCCTCACTCACTTTTTAAAGAGATAACACTGAGATTTTATATGGATGGATTTACAGAGATTTTTTCTCGTGTAAATTTTACAGAGAAAGTAAGGAGATTTTACAGACATTTTGTACTTATCACATAAAATCTCTGTAAAATTTTCCTTCAATTTACAAAGATTTTATTGAGATTTGGTGCACATTTTATGTCATCGTAAGGAAGAAAATGTGGTAAAATTTACAGAGATTATAATTAACAAAGAAAATGTGGACATTTAACAGAGATCTTACCAGCTTTTTTGAAGTCTGTAAAAGGTTTAAGTTTCCCAGCGAATTATGGACTTATCTCCGCTCCAGGAGACAAATCTTTGTAATTGTAACTAAAGAAACACTAAAAAGGAAGAACAAGTACACTGTTTTGATGCTAGTGCTACAGCTCAAAGTATCTTACAATGAAGGAGCAGCTCGCCTTTCGTTTGCCAATTGTGTATCTTATAACGCGACGACACTTGTATTCTCACTTGTGAAAGATGAAAATTATATCTTCACTGCATGCGCCCGGTGTTACTAAAAAGGAACATCCTTGTATTTCATCAGTATCAACATAATAAAAACAGATCTTAAATTCATCGATCGAAATCAGAGAAAGAAGGGCAGAAATAAAAGCACATGTAAAGCACTTGGATTATCCACGATTTTAAACTTGACTCGTCAACCCAGAACACAAGACGACATATCTTACACAACTTGGTTGACAACTTTAATAAAGAAAATATTGCTACGTAACAAAATAGGCTTTCGGAAATTTCGAGATGGTTTTCCAAGAATGATGAAGGAAACTGAAGCTTTCCGAAATCTTGGAATTACCGTCGCTCAAACTCCCGGGCTCTATGATCCCAGATTGAAAAAGGTTGGGGTTATGAAAACGTTTGACGTTTTGATTTCCTGCCATTTACAGTTTTGGTTCCTTTTCTGTCCTTTAGCAGAAGCGAAAATGTAGTTGTTCGGTTGATCGTGGGCGTAGCTCAGTAGTCGATGAATTTGAGACAAGCAAATTCACAATTTAGAAACGTTGATAACTGAATTAGATCAAAATGCTGTCATCATATTATTATTTCATGTTTCGTTATTGGTTGTGTTTTATTAAAGGCCGTCGTAACGAGAGTTGACATTGTGAGAAAGTAATGAAAAGCCCGGTCAGTATTGACCGTATTGACAGTATTGACAGTATTGACATCCCGATCAAGCACTGATAAATAATGCCATGTAATCGTGCACATGTATTTAATTAAGGAAGATGACACTTCTTTATGATTGCGCATGCGCAATCCATGTACGGTAATGTTCTAAAGCGCTCATTTTATATGTTTTTTTTTCGTAATTTTATTAAACTGCCTATTTTCATAACAATAACTCGAATGACTCATTTGGTTGCAGATGGACTAAAAGTATGCTCAATACGCGAAAGACCAAGCGAGAAAGAGTACTAATTCTTGGATTGGCGAACTTTTTATGGCAATAGTTTAGCATTTTCTTGTCAAAATGACGTTGGCGTCTTTCTGTTCTGTTAACTTAATTAAATATACCATTCCTCGGGATTTCCACTCTCAAAATTACCTTTAGAACCTACTTTTTGCGTAGAATAAGCTTTTAGAATGATGTTCTTGTCTTCTGTGGTGATACTTGACGATTCGGGAACATTTTGTGAAAAAATATTTACAACGGGTCACTTGCGCAACTTGATCGCCCGATTATGCATAACATCCACTTGGCCTTTTGACATCCCATTGAAAAAACCTCATAAAATATTCGCAGACCGGTCGATTACTCTAAAAGGGTGATTGCTAACGAACAGAGAAAGATTTTCACAATAACCAAAAGTTCCTGTGTTAAGCATGGAAATTCGACGAAGCGGTAAATGCGACTAAATTTGTTGCGTGCGTTGCTATTTTTGTGTTTTGACAGATTTTGACAGAATATTAAATTATGAAAAAAATATCTACGGAGTTCGGATAGATAGTTAAAAAATGTTCATTTTTAGCGGTTATTTAAATGAACATAAAAGATGGAACGCTTGACGAGAAATAATATTTTTGTTGATATTTGAAAGAAGAACAATTTCGCGGGAATCAGGACGCGGTGAAATGAGTTAACAAATTTGCATACGTGCGTTGAAATGTGATACGCTAGGAGACAGGAATTCTCTGACAACTGATTTTGTCATTGTAGTGTAAAATGAAGTTTGTTTGGTAAGGCAACATTTCTTTAACTTCCTGGTTAATCTAATTTATTGCTACCACTTACTAGTGCGAAGATTGTTTACATGAAACTCACGCTTTTTGCGAAGTTTGAGTGTCATGAAATTACATCATTTGCGTGACAATATATCCCTTTACTCTAACACAAAAACATTCAGATAGTAACAAACTTCTTATTTATTAACCATTTCTTCTGTTTTTGTGCTTGTCAGCATTGCGATTTGCGATAATTCGTAAGTCTGTTTTTGTATCTCATAGATGTTCGGATCATCCTCGGTTTAAAAACCTGTGAAACTCGCAGATGACGTAACACAAAGGAAAACAAAAGAGCCAAAAAAACATCAAACAATAACGTAACCCTACCACGAGCTAACAAAACAAAGAAAAAGTTTCACAGGTTTTTACACCGAGGTAAAACCCAGATGTTCAGATTTTCAATTACATGGCCGCTCAACCTTGCGATTGAGTAAATAGTTCACCCTGAAGTCACATTAGATACGTTTGTCAGGAACCCGGCAAAGACGGCTTCCTGACCCGACAGATGAAATGTATATATTCAGTTAAATATTACAACAAAATTACAAAAAACCAAAGACGGAAGTTTCTTGGCTAAAAAGTACGTTGTTTTACTCTGAAAACAACGAACGATTAACATTCTTTCCCGTAATTCATTCAGTTGGCACAAGGTGATCACGTGCACCTTTACTCAAGAGCGTGTTTGTTATCTTTAAACTGAATTTATTACCAAAGCTTAAAAAACTAAAAGACCTCAAAATGGGACAGGATATTACAAAATAATTAAAGCTGTGAACGTGTGAGCCAAAGGGCCTCTGCTGGCGCGACATGTGGGTGACCGTCAAATGGTCTTAATGACCCCCCACTTGAAAAAATTAACTGAAACTCTGCAGTTCAATACCACCCAATTAAGTGCTTTCTGTTTTGTGTAACACGTACCACAGGCAACCCAGTGTACGCTTTTTGTAGAGCGTCTTGTTCTTCAAAAGGCGAGTATTCACATGATTTTGCTGGTTTGCTGTTTTCTCCTTGGTGGTTTTCTTGCAATGTTGACACGCCGTTGAACTTAAAACAACTTTTTGAACTCGGTTTTTCGGTTGGTATTCGTTGTTTTCTTTGGAGATCTATTTTCTACGCTCGTTTTATATTGCTTCATTTAAGAATATACGGATTCCTAGCTAAAATAGGCAAACAAACACATCGCGACGCCGTGGTTTTTCTCGTTGTTGTTTTTCGTGGACTGTTAACATGCCGTTTAACTAAAACGACTAACTGCAGAGAAGTCCTTTGAGCTCAGTTTTTCGGTTGACTCCGTTATTTTCTTTGAAGTTCTATTTTATAATCTCGTTCTATTTTGCTTTATCAAAGAAAATACGGATTCGTCGCTAAAATAGTCAAACAAATCGTAACGCTGTGAACTAATGTCAACACGTTTTTATTGTGTAGTTTTCTAAGTTTTGCGCTGATTTCTGAAGGACTTGACGGAGAACAAAGACGAATCCTTGAAATAATAAGATATGAAGGCAGAGACAGATGTTTGAGAATTTCCCTAAATTTATTCCCCCTGTTTTAAGAAATTTCGTCACATTTTCAATAAGACAAAGCATTTTAATACGTAGAAAATTATTCGCCTTTTTGTACGAATTTTTCAAACATCATTGTTTAGTTTGTTTAAGCTCATTTCTCAATATACGTGCTTCGTTTTTATTTTTATTGCACCAAGAGATATTTGAAGTTCTGTTTTATCGTTAATCTATCATTTTTCTTTGAGCGTTGCGAACGGCGCGCTTTTTTCAGTTATAAGTTATTTCAACTGTGACAGTGCGACGTAGAGCGCGTAGAAATAGTTTTTGCAAACCAGTTTGCCATGTTCATTTTCAGAAAAAAAAGCAGAAAAAAATACAAGTTATTCACCGGCTTAGGTCGGCCCGTATAGAGAAAAACTGTGCCCTCGGCCGTACTCAAGACCTCGGGCACAGTTTTTCTCTAAACGGACCTCCCAGCCGGTGAATAACATATATTTCTGTGTTGACGAGGTCAGCTTTCAATCGTCATTTTTTGAAATCCAATAAAGAGGTTTTTTAAGTCAGGTAATAAGGTAGAATTGTAGAAATATAGAAATTCCGCGAAAACGTCGAGGCTTTTAGCGTTTTTTCTTTGCTTGTTTTTCGACATAATGTTGAGGTTAGTATGGAGCTTATAGAAGTTGTTTGTGCTTCTCAGTTACGTTTGAAAGCGCTTTGACTTTTCTGATGCTTTTGTGCAGAGGTATGAAACTGTTGATCTTATCATTCATGGAAGAGGCGGGGGAAGAGGGAGATCCTGAATGAGAAATTAATAATTAAAGGAGTTAATATATGGTTGGCCGATTTTTTTCCTTAGCTGTTAATGTATTTGGCCAATTTGTTTCATGGCAAGTGTTAAGAATGCATAGAACAGTCTTGAAAACTCTCAAATCAAGGTTATTCACATTCAGAGATTTCTTGTATGGGAAGAAGAAATTTGTAATTGCAGGTTTAAAATCCTGAATGCACTACGCTTCTATTCCTGAAAGAAAATGAAAGGTATTAAGGATAAGTAGAGTGCTACAAAAATACATTTTGTGCTCGAGGTAGAAAGAAGTTTCTAGTACTTAATGAACGATATGATATATATATATATATATATATATATATATCGGGTAGGTACGAAATCAAGTGAAACTGGTTTGCCTCGCAGTTATGTGCGCAATTTGCTATTGCGTCGAGAAGCCTGAAAAGTTTCAGGACTTCAACGGGGTTTGAACCCGTGACCTCGCGATACCGGTGCGACGCTCTAACTAACTGAGCTATGAAGCCTCTGAAGTTGGGAGCTGGTCATTTCCTACAAATCCAGGCTTCTCGACGCAATAGTAAATTGCGCTCACAACTGCGAGGCAACATAGTTTCACTTGATTTCACGTTTGGATATAGTCAATTCTTTTTCGTTATTTTTGGAGTTTGCACCAGAAAATATTTGTTTATTAAGTCAACCTTGTCTGGCCTAATATGGAACTTTTCCGGAAAACAATTTGCTTGTTCATTGTTGGTGTAGGAGTGACAAGTGAGATTTGTCTCCTTAAGTAGGGATGCCTTTTGTAATCCCACAGAAGGCAAAACTAGAGGAAACTGAGAAATTATTATTGCCATTTGCTTTGTATAGCTGGATGTTAATGTTTAGCGGAGTACTACTGGCTGGTATAAAAAGGAACGATCAAGACAAATGTGGTTTTTGGAGAAAATGTGATTAACTACAGACTGAAAAAACTGCCAAACCTACAAGCAACTCACCACAAAATGGTTCGTGAGAGTTTGTAGTCATATTGTACGTTCCGCTCTTGTCTGTTTGATCAGCAGCATAACCCAAAGTTGGACATTCACCACCACATTTGGTGCAAAACCCCAAATGATACCGCCGGTTGGTCGTGCATGGATACGCTTTCCACGAAAATTTGTTCTGTACCGATGCTATATAGTATTCTGCAGACCGAAGTTGATTACATCCAATGGTGTTGTAAAGGTCTATTTAAGAAAATGTAGGGAAAGTTCTGGGCAACATATAAGACAGTTGGCGGTTATTTTATGATAATACACAAAGCAGCAAATACACTAGCAATCTTTGTGGCTTTCCTAATTGGTATTGACAGAAGAATCCACCTTACAAGAAGGGGTTTCTCTCCACTAACTGAAATATTGACTAATTAGCAGGGGGGAGGGGGGATATTGTGGGTGTGGATAGTGAGTTGATGGAGAATCATAAGCAAAAATTAGGGTTTGTCTGTAAAATGAGGAAGAGAAATTCACAAAGGAAACTCTTAAAACGTAAAGTAAGGCAAACAAATACGAAACTCAGTGTGAAATTGAAAACTTGAATTTACTGTTAGCATTGACGCAAACGAGGAAATTCACAAAAACTGAAGCATTTTTTCACGAAGTTTAAAACAGTTGCGGCGCACTAGACCCGACAAGGCACTATGGTCCACTGCACACTAGTCAACAAGGCCTGACAAGACATTTTGAGATCTGGTACAGTCAGATATTGTCCGAATTCACCGCACACTAGCCGACAAGTGAAGATTTTCCGTCGGCCGAGGAAAAAAATTGGTTAGTGTGTGGCGGCCTTTGGGGTGTTCGGTACGGGAATGGAAAATGTTTTATTTGACTACAGAGGTCATGAGAAAATCGGTAACTTAAATCATTAGGTGGTGTTTTACAACATTGAACATTACCGGTATACATTGAAATTTTTTGTGTATGTGCTTTTTTCTCATTCAACGTAAGAAAAACAAAAGATCGGATACAATTTATGTAAATTTGATGTGGGTAAGCTTTAATTACATTAAAATACATATCCGAGTAGTACTGTCATTGTAAACGCAGCGTTTTATTTGATTTATTTGTTGTGATCATGGTCGATTTTGCACGTTATGAACTTTTTCAGATATTACATTGTACTCGAAAATATACTGTTCAATATTATCGTATTTTTAGTAGACTTACTAAGTGCGTTAATCAGACAACCCGGCTGTAAAGATCCACCGTTTGGAAAAAAGTCAATATGACCAAGAGTTTGTGGAGTCCCTATGAATGGTTCATTGGTATGGACGACGTCAACACGTTTAGCACCGGTTGGGTCTAAACGAACATCTGGATCCATGTATGAAAAATAATTGCCAGCGGGATCTAAACCTAAATATGAAGAGTGGAAACGTCATTTATAGTTTAAGGCCTGAAAAAGAGTTCTGTCATTTCTTGAGTTCAAAGCCATTTGTTAAGTTGAACAACATCCGGTACATGATCACACAGGAGGATAAAGTGGTTTGACGATAGTGACGATTGTGACAATAATGCTTGGTTTTGTTTAAATTTTAGACTCGCAGATTCGTTTTACTGTGCAAGAGCTTTAGAAAAAAAAAAAAACATTACTTAACCCGAAACGTAAATGAGCAGGTCAGTAAACCTTGCGATAAGCCTAAATCAGTGCTTCTAATAATGGGAAAAGGAGAGGGAATAACAACAGCGATTGAAAACAAAGTACATCTTTTCAAATTGACGCTCCTAGGCGTCATTGACGCTAGTAGGAAGGAATGATTAATCTTTACCAAGTTCGGAATTTGACCGGCATATTTTAGCGCCTTTTCCACAAACGCCCTCTTTCATCTGTATAATCGTTAGGCTCAGTTACCTGTAATACGACCAAGAACCATGTTAATCTCTCCAGTATATCCGGCAATTTGAGCACCAAGATTAAATCCAATAAAGTAGAATTCATCAGCCAAATCTTTGGAACCACCGTTGAACTCAATTATGAGCTTTATCAGTTCCGCAGCCTGTGCCCCAACCAATCGAGTGTTTCCAGAGGACTGCTCATAGAGAGATTTAGAACCACCGGACCAATCTATCACTATAACGTTGCAATCTTCTCGCTCTAGAAGCGCATCTTTTAGTCTGTATACCCAATTGTTATGCCCACGTCCATCCTCTACTTAAGAAAAAAAAACCCCGATTTATAAGTTAATTAGAAAGAGAGTTCAAACCAGGATTGGATGGGACAGTACAGAGGCCTTCTCAAGGTAGCAGTGCTAAATTGGCACTTTGCATACATTTTAGAAGTCCACCACTGCATTTTGTCATCGTGTTTCACCCTCACTGCGTCAGGAAATGACCTTCTTCGAGCACCGAAACCTGAGATTATGGTTAAATTGGAATGTAGTGCCTGAAAAAGTAATTAAACTTAAGAAAACTGTCGTTCGAACTACCTGAAATGTCAAAATTTGACATATTCACGGTTCCAATGTCCATATCATCAACCAACTGGGCGTAGTCTTTGTTTGATCTTGTGAACAGCAGAAATTTTGTGTTGATGGTCTCAGGAGCTTGCGGAAGCCACATCAGCAGGTTTACAAATGGCGGATTGTGGCTGAAACATCCATACTTTTTATAGCAGACTTTGCTTTTTGTCTATGAAGGATAGGGTAAGAAAGGAAGAATCAACTTAAAATTGAATAAGACTTCAATTTCATGAAGGTAGATTATGAAACAAACCAAACAGCTACTACACTTTTTGTATCAGGTAAATCCTAGTGTGCGCTCATTCCTTTGTTACTGATGTATCCATCTCTCTCACTCTGTTTTCTTTTCATTTGTTTAGTGCTAAAACTAATCCAGCCTCAACATCGACAATATATCCAACTGAAGATCTTCGAAATAATAGACTGCGAGCAGTCTCTTTTACAGTTCCATTAGAGCTGTTTTCAAATGAGTGTCGTAAAACCACTTACTTTGGCCAATCAAAAAGGACAGAGACAATCCAGTAAACCAATCAAAACTCGAAGTAATTACAAGTAGCCGACACAAAGCGCGGGAAAATGTGCACGCGCGAGCCACGATTGGTTTTGGTTTCACTTCTGATTGGTTGAAAAACTGGCGCGAGAACTTTGAATCAATCACTGAGTGAAGTAATGCAAAACCAAAGTAATTCGCTAATTACTTTCGACAGTCAATTGAAAACCGCTCTAGCATCGGTAATTACAAGCAATTAATTCTGAGTACAATAGAACTTTCTGCTTTCTATGAGTCGTCCGTGCATTGAATGAACTATTGTTTGATTCTAATAGTTCAGATTAAGTCGCTTACCGCTTGAGTGGTCGAATAAGAAGAGGAAGCCCAAAATTATCAAGAAGTTATATTTCTTCATGGCGCCGATACCAAGGGATAACCTAGTGATAATGGACAATAGTTGGATAAACGTTTTTTTTTTGCGGCCCTTTTAAGTGATACTTAAGTTATAATGCTTACAACTTTGTCTAAAAGTTGAGAAAGTAATTTTTTTCTTACTTGTTTTTAATATTAATTTTGTTGTAAGGAGTGGTTAAAATGCATGTGTACGGTTACGCTGATATTCATTGAGATTAGAATAAAAGGAAAGAACAATTCCAGAAAATGAGAACCATGAAATCACCCCTAGTACTGCATCGGATGTTTTCGGGATGTGAGAGGCAAACGCAATGGTCTTCTAAGAGTCACCTCCTAATAGAAATAGTTTTATCAACGTGTCTCTTCCCCAACGATGAAACGTAAACTGTTTGACTAAGTTGCACGAAGCGTGAGGAAATAGGAGGCGAATGGGCCCTTCGCCATTTTGTTTAACCTTGAACAGGCCTTGGTTATTCAAAGGTTGGATAGTGCTATCCAACGGATTAATCTCTAACCAGTGGATAGTGCAATTAGTTTCCCCAATACTTATCCGCTGTGTAGTGATGCA
This sequence comes from Montipora capricornis, assembly GCF_036669925.1. Classification (NCBI taxonomy): domain Eukaryota; kingdom Metazoa; phylum Cnidaria; class Anthozoa; order Scleractinia; family Acroporidae; genus Montipora; species Montipora capricornis. Next base: position 7,745,497 of record NC_090891.1, on the reverse strand, counting down.
TCTGTTGCATAGCGATATCCAACGTTTGAACAACCAGGCCCGGGACTCCATATTCAACTTGTCCAATTAGGAAAAAAAATTAAATTACTTACTTAAATAAGATTTGGCTTCAGTCAACTTTGGAGCTCATCTGAAGTTTTTTTGTTTAATTTTTTTTGTAATTGGGCAAGAGAGAGACTGTAAGGGATATATACATAAGACATACGAAAAATGCAAGGCATCTTTATATGTATGTTAATAAAGCATATTATATGTTTTAACCCTTATCACCTCAAATTCTAGCACTCTTATTGATCACCATTACTGCTCTCATCCTGAGCACGTCTTAAGTATAACATCACCATCATTTGGACTCAGCGATCACAACCCTACTATTTGGGTTCGCAAACAAAATGCAAATTTGAAATCCACCAAGAAAGCGCACTTTACTGTCACATACCGTCCTTTAAAGAAATTGAATGCTGATAGCCTCATTAAAGATTTAAATGAAGTACCTTGGACCGTCCTTGACACCTTTGACAATGACCCAGATGAAATGTCAACTTGGGAAGCCCTTGTACTCGATGTGGTAGATCGACACGCTCCACTTAAATCAGTCAGAGTTAAATCTATGAAGAAACCATCATGGCTTTCAGATCAAATTCTCACAGTTATCAAAGACCGCGATCGGCTCAAGAAAGATCTCGAAAAAGGACGAATCCAAAAAGTATCTTTTAATGCTGCTAGAAACAAAGTAGTTCAACTTATTGAAAAAACCAAAAAAGAAGCGGTTGTTAATGAAATAGAAAACAGCAAATTGAACTCCAGAGTCCTATGGAAGACCTTAAAGAGCATTTTCCCTACTAATGCAAGACAGTTGAGTCGAATAAACTCTGTAACCAAAGACGGAACCAGTCATACTACCCCGGAAGAAATATCCAACGTATTCAACGAGGATTTCATCTCTATTGCTGATAACATCATTGATAAGACCATCAATACAGAACCCGATCTGACTAGTTTGGTGGATTTCGTAAGACGTAACAAAGCTGGCAACTCTGCAGAATTCAGCATACCCACAATTTCAGATCGCGAAGTTTTAGAGATCATCAAATCACTCCCATCAAATGTTGCAACCGGACTTGATGGAATCAGCCCCTTGTTGTTAAAATTAATCGCTCCTGCAATTGCTCCAAGTGTAGCAAAAGTAATAAACTGCTGCATAATTAATAGTATCTGCCCAGCTCAGCTCAAACTGGCTCGTGTCACTCCGATTTACCAACAGGGGAGTAAAAACGATGTTGACAATTACTCACAATTACTACTCACAATTTATTGTCAGATGTAGATTCTCCAGTCAGAGTCAGCTCCGGTTAATGAGAGAGAGGGGATTGAGCTTGTCGAAACAGAATCAACGGTGAGAGAAGAGGATGATGTCACTCCTGGACCTCAGAATGCTGATTCATTGGGGTAGATAACAAACACCAGCCTGATGAAGTGACGGAGCCTGAACCTCACGCGGATGACAATAAGCCAGAGGATGTCAGCCGTCAAACAATGGAATTGACTGTACAAGGCATATCCGAAGCAGATCTCAGTGTTCTTGGGAGTCCATCCAGGCAGCGAAAGCCACCAAGTCGGTACGAGACTTGGTTATTATTGGCCGGTAATGCTTGGGGACCGATGGACATTTTGGAACAGGCGAGGCAACTACACAAGTTCACACATTTAAATGTCGCGTTTTTCCTGAGAACTGTGGATAATGTCATGTTAATTAGAGATGTTAGTTAGAGACTCACTCTGTTGTGTCAATTTAAAGTTCTCTTGAGTTTACCCGAAAGTGATTTGCGCAGTGGACAAGCACTGGGACAGTGCTAATAAAAGGGGAAGTGGTGTAGCGTAGGCGATCGCCACAGGTACCTCCCTTAGTAACGATTGTAGTCGCGTGACGATGGTGCAATAACGGTGAGCGGAGTGTTCTGTTAACTGTTGATCGACATATGAAAGCTTTTCAAGTATTCGGTTAGAAGTCGATAGCAGAGAAATTGATCGACAGTTTTCAGCATAAGTTAGCATACCTGAGTTTTGCAGGGTAAAGCCCACTGAGTAAGTATACATAGAGGATATTACATGGCTGTGGCCAATTTCTTTTTCAATTTGTTGTAGTATGATTGGGTCAAAATTAAAAACTGACTGTAATGGTGGCTGAAGATATTCCGAAAAAGTAGGAGCAACATCCGGAATATTTGCAAGTTGGTACCCTATTAATGAGACGTTTTTATTGCGGAGCGTATTACCAATCATTTTAGGGTCATGTGTAGGGAGGGCATCGTGCTTATTTAAACGATTAAAGCCAATTCTCTCATATTTCTTTGACTTCTTTGCATTTCCTAGTAATTCATTGATACCTTTCCATGTTGACTTTATATTTATAATATGAGAATCAAAAAAGCTTTGATTAAACGTTGTTTTCTTAATCGAAGAAGAGTTGTCAACTTATCTCGATGTAATTTATATTTTTGCTAGTCCGATTGAAAACAATTTATTCTTCACCGTTTATAGACTTAAGACTTATGTTTACATCGCAATTACAGGAAATCTCCTTCCATTTAATTGCGCTTAAATCAGTGAATTTATCCGCATTGAAGTTCGAAAAATCCCTTATTTTTTCTTGTTTATTTCCATTAGATTTTTTGCTTACGATCATGCACACTTAAAGTGCCACGATGATGAAAATCACATCTTTTCTATTGAAGCCATTTTAAGACATAAATAAGTAGCCTGCATGAGAAGAAAAATGCTCTTGACTATTTTCAAATATCTCTTTTTGTTCCAGAGATATTCAAGAGTTTAAAATATGCAAATTAGCCAAGTGATGACATCTACACTCAACCAAATTTTGATCAAATATGATGAAAGAGGATATCTCAGCCAATTTGCATCAGAAATGTTTGATTCTTTGCAGTAAGATTCTACTAAATGTGCTCCACAATTTGAGCTTAATTTCGTTACCATGGCAACATACTGGGTTCCAGACCTCTCCAATATTAAATGCATTTCTGGCCACCTTTGGTGTTCTATTTTCATATTTGCAAATGGTGCCTTATATGCATGATCCAACAAACATATAAATATGTTAGCTTGAGTTTGTGGTCTTGTTTAACGTTTTTCGAGCTGAAAATCACTTGAAATCAAGTGGGTGAAGACTGGAAAACAGCGAGTTGCCATGGGAACACCATTTTTTTATAGCCGTAAGTGTGTTTTCTGTAGAACTATTAGCCTACCAAGTTTCAATGAATGGTCTGCGCTGCAAATTGGCGAAGATCTATTTATGTCTGTATTTATATACTTGATGTACTATTGGGTTGAGTGTATGACTGATCATAGTGGCACTTTAATATAGAAGTGTTAAAATGATCGGCTGTATCGCTAACTATGTTGCCACTGGAAATATCATGAATCAGGTTATTTGTAAAGGTATTGTCGATTAAATTCTGACTGAGGTACCATATACATATAGTCGTGTTGGTTACAGAAAAGCTCAGTCTCGACCCCAGAGCTCTTCTCTTGACTGATCATGGAGAGAAGAGCTCTGGGGAACCCTATTGTGAACTACAATCAAAATCGTCTCTAATTGGTGCATTCATGTTAGCACGAGGAGTGAGCTGTCTCCGTAAGGTGCAAATAGCCAATTTTTGGCCATAAAAACCCTACGGCGCATGATCTCCTACATAGAGTTTCCTAGAGCCTTGGGACGTTCGGAGGCTCTGGTGACGAGTGTGAGAAAAGCATTGCGTGTATTGCAATAAGATTAAGCTAATTTAATTTTTTTGTATTTCAGCAAGTCAATTGAAATCTCCCATGAGACACGCATAGGTGTAATCGGCGCACTCAAATGGAGACAAATTAACTTCCGAATAAGGATTTAGAGTTGGATTTTCGAGTTAAATTGCGAGTTTGATTTTCACTCGTTACAGGTCATTGTTTTTCCTTTTGAAAAGAAACCCAAAACCCTGAATTTGGCTTTCCCTAGGCGTAGCCAAATTGAGCGTTTCAGGTTACTTTTCAAAAGGAAAAACAACGACCTGCAATGAGTGACGCGTGAAAAGCGACCTGTGTTTTAGACCTCCACGGAATATTTGCTCTCAACGTTTTATATTTTGGACCTTTACAGAAACATTTCGGGGTTAAAATTAAAATACTAAGAATTGGTGCTTCTGGGGAAATCAAGGTTATTTTTAGCCCGGAAAAAAAGACTTTAAATGGGTCGAAAGCTTTTTAGGGGTGTGGCTAGGAAAAGATCTTGATAAAATCATAAAAGCAAACCAGTAAAGAGTCAAAATTACTTGCCGCCCTGAGGAGATTAAAACCGATATTTTCACAAAGTACCCTAGTGACAATTTGTAAGTTATTGACCCAATTGCTTCTTGATCATTGTATCGGTAATGGCCTCAGTCAAAAATTAGAGAAATTAAAAGATCGTAGGTATAATAATGGGGTTTGATTTGGATGTCAGATCTGCCCAGATTCTTTTTGTCCTTAAATGGAAAAGCTGATAGACGTGAAAAATTAATATTTCATGGTCAAAAACAGTGAATAACATTGTACTCGAATAGACCAATTTCGATATATTAAAATTCAGGCCTAAACAAAAGGCATCATCTCGAGGCTCTGGGGAATAAATATAAGGATTTGTACGAGTTTATTACCCAGAGCTTCGAGATGATGCCTTTTGTTTTGGCCTGAATTTTAATTTATCGCAATTGGTCTATCCCCGATTGAAAAATTCCGCCAACGTAAATATCATACACCGCCTTAACCTTTTGGGCTCCCAAAAGAGCCTGTTTATTCCAAGGCCAAACACTGAGGCCCTGAAAAAAAGTTTTCGTTATAGGGGAGCAGTCACATGGACCCACTTTTTAAGCACGATATACTATTTTGGCAAACTCGTTTCATAGTACGTGTTAATGTACGGAACACTCTTTCGTAACTCTCAAATCATGTTTATTCAGATTAATATACATGCAATTTCTTACAAGGAAAGAAGGATTTAGTTTTGGAACGTTTAAAGCATCAAGCTTCCCTCCCTGAAATAAAATAAAAAGCATTTAAGAAGTGTGTTCGAAACATACATGTACATCTTATGTCTTAACTAGTGGTTTTGGTTCTTATTTTGGTGCTTGTACCACTACAATGGAGCCGGTCTGTTCTTTATTTCTTTTGTTGGTGTTTATCAAGTCACAGAACTAAGATTTGTCTGCTGGGGTATACAAGTCCGTAATTACCGATTGGGCTGCACTATAAAATGAATAGTAATTATCATCGGGGTTCAGAAAATGCCTTGCTGCAAGGTGCGATCGACAAACAAACTTCTCTCCAGAATATTGTCAAACCTACAATCAACTCACCACAAAATGGTTCGTGAGAGTTTGTAGTCATAAAGTACGTTCCGTTCTTGTTGGTTTGATCAGCAGCATAACCCAAAGTTGGACATTCACCATCGCATGTGGTGCAAAATCCTAAAAGATACCGCAGGTTGGTCTTGCATGGATATGCTTTCCACGAACACTTGTTCTGCACCGATGCTATATAGTATTCTGCAGACCTGAGGTGATTACACCCAATGGTGTTGAAGACGTCTGTTTAAGAAAATGTAGGGAAAGCTTTCTTCATTTAACCGTTGAATGGCATAGTTACTGGAAAATAACAATTTCCTTTTAAAATTGCGGTTGCAAGATGGGCAATTATTCTTATGTCGCGCACAGAGGCAATTGACCATTTTACAGTTGTGTGCTTTGTCACTTAGCCGATGAATGAAAGTGAAGCTACAGTTGACCTTGCTTGAAGCCGTTTTCTTTCAATTAAAAGATTAAGTATCATGTTCATGGCAAACAGCAAACGTCGGACTAAAATTTACGTTTTGCCAAAAATGGAAGAAACTCGTTTGCTACGAGCTCATTTCTTGCTTGTTACCAGCAAGTATCAAGTGACTTTTCAAAAGAGAGAGACGAGTTGGAATAGAGAGTGTCTAATCGGCGTGGGTGGGTGGGTCGTGGGTCCCTAACCCTAACTTTTTTTATCAACGACTGGAGATTCTCGAAACAGACAAGACCTAAGACAAATTTGGACCAAGCACTGAGAGAGCTTATATACATATTTTTTTATCTTCAAACAAACACGACCCACGATCCACCCACCCACGCGATTTAGCCTCATCCGTTGGAATAATATGACCATTTTCACGCTTTCATGACAAGCAGCAGCCCACCGTTTCGCGTTTGCCGTTTCGCGTAAACGCGAACCTTAAACTAATATTGTTGGGCATGATTGTGCGCACTAAACGGTCTCTCCGTAAAGTATCCACAGTAACAACCACGACTGGAGTCTGGGACTGAATACCAGGCCTCTTGTGAAGCTTGTTGAACCGTTTCCCCTCCCCAGCAATCAACATCGTTCAACAAAATCGAGCAGATGTTGAAGTCTTTTACCCGGGCTTGGAAGCCAGGCAATTATTCTTCTGTCGACTACAGAGGCAATTAGATTATCGGTGACTTGTGACTAACATATGTTTTACGAAATAAGATTGTTGCACGCATAGATTGGATTTTTTTGCTTGTATTTGAACTTTTTTACAAAAGCGTTGTTTTAAGTAAAGCGCTCTTTGGACTATTTGAAGGTTTGCAGTTTTGGTAGCAGAAAATATTGCACGATACTTGTATTTTAGTAAACTTACCAAGTGGGTTAGATAGACAACCCGGCTGTAGAGATCCTCCATTTGGAAAAAAGTCTATATGACCAACAGTTTGTGGAGTCCCTACGAATGGTCCATTGGTATGGACGACGTCAACACGTTTAGCATCAGTTGGGTCTAAACGAACATCTGGATCCATGTATGAAAAGTACTTGCCAGCAGGATCTAAACCTAAATATTAAGATTAAAAACGTTGTCTAAAATTCACTGGCTTATTGAGACGAGTTTGAAGACAGAATGCTTAGAACTAGACCATTAGCTAAATAGAACCACATCCGCGATCAGGAGGTCACAATGGGTAAGGACAACGATTAAATTGTTTTCCTCGTTTTTTGGTTTGGGTTTAGGCTTACAGGTTCGCTTTACTACGGGACAGTTTCATAAAAAGTAAGAAATAGTACGGAATCCGGTTAACGGCAAATGATTTTGTTAGTCTTGTTTTTAGTCGAAAGCGTATCGATCTGATAGCAAAATGACGGCGAATGAAAACATGTAAATGGCAAAGCACAATTTTTTTTTTGGGGGGGGGGGGGGGGTACGAATAATTAAGCTATACCAAGTTGAGAATTTGAGCAGCGTGTTTTACCGCTTTCTTTAATCAACACCAGCCGGCCCTCTTCATTGCCATCAATATTAAGTAGGTGAAGCTCAGTTACCTGTAATGCGGCCAAGAACCATGTTACTCGCTCGAAGACGCCTTCCAGTATATCCGGCAATTTGAGCACCAAGGCTGAATCCAATAAAGTAGAAATTGTCAGCCAACTTTCTGGAACCACCGTTGAATTCAATTATGAGCTTTATCAGTTCCGCAGCCTGTGCCCCAACTAATCGAGTGTTTCCTGAGGACTGCTCATACAGAGATTTAGAACCACCGGACCAATCTATCACTATAACGTTGCAATCTTCTCGCTCTAGAAGCGCATCTTTTAGTTTGTATACCCAATTGTTATGCCCACCTCCATCCTCTATTTAAGAAAAAAAAAACCCGATTTATAAG
>NC_090891.1:7730270-7732770 GCF_036669925.1 Montipora capricornis | reverse complement strand
GTCCCAGTGGGGGAATAATAATGAGCTTGCCCTCCAGCATGGCGGATTTTGTACCATCTCATCGTTTGTTGCAAAAGGCTAGGCCTACTCTGGGACCTTAAATCGCCGCGAGATTGTGCGAGCTAATGCGAGTTAAGGCGAGGTAAGGAAAAATTGAGCTTGCCTACCAGTTGCGAGTCTGTGAGTTAAGGCGAGTCAAGGGAAAATGATCAACCTAATGTTGAGGTGACAAGGGTTAAAACATATAATATGCTTTATTAACATACATATAAAGATGCCTTGCATTTTTTGTATGTCTTATGTATATATCCCTAACAGTCTCTCTCTTGCCCAATTACAAAAAAAATTAAACAAAAAACTTCAGATGAGCTCCAAAGTTGACTGAAGCCAAATCTTATTTAAGTAAGTAATTGAATTTTTTTTCCTAATTGGACAAGTTGAATATGGAGTCCTGGGCCTGGTTGTTCAAACGTTGGATATCGCTATGCAACAGATGCATCACTACACAGCGGATAAGCATTGGGGAAACTAATTGCACTATCCACTGGATAGAGATTGATCCGTTGGATAGATTTTTCTTTTGTGATAAAACCGATGGTTATAATTGAGCCCGCCGTACCGTGAAAAACCAAGATGGCGGCGAGATCTGGCATATTAGGCTTGGGTTCGAGACTTTATCCAGGCAACATGAAGTGCATATTCAATATTCATTCAGAGTCTTTCTCGAGAACGCCAAAATCGAGCAAGCAAAAAAGGCTCTGCTAGCAGGGTGCCGTATCGCAAGTTCCATTGGAAACGTTGAAAATTTACAGGCGTATGTAAATCTAAATTCACAAATTGTAAATTACAATTTACATGTTTTGTAAAATATATTTAATATGTTTTTGTTTCGTAAATAAAATTTACATGATATTTACATCTTTTGTTGATTCCGTAAATTTATTGGAAATTGGAATTCACAGAATCCTTTGGAAGAGTCACATTTGAACAAAACATGTAAATAACATGGACATATTTTAAGAAATTTACAGTATTTCTGTTTGTAAATTTCATGTAAATTGCTGGGGCGAATCATGCCATAACGAGCCGCACGATCGTAGCAACCAAAAAACAGATGGGGCATCCAGCTGAGAAGCCGGAGTAAACTCTGCTTTCTCAGCTGGATGCCCAGTTCCTTGCAACATTTCATTCCCATTGTATTCCTTTGATCTATCATCTCAAATCGTTTGAGGCGTGAGATTTCACGGAATCATGTCATCATCTAAGGGCGTTAAGCCTGTTAATAATTAAAGGAACGGTATAAAATAGGAAGATGTACCTTGCCGCCAGCCCTTAAAATAGCGATGCAAAAAAGCACTCTCCGTGTTCCAGTAACACAATTACGAAGGATTCTGACGATATATTTTATATATGTCGGGAAAATCCAAGAGAACCAACGGTTCCACCGTTTCCTGACGATTCAGAATATTTTTTAAGTGAAGAAAGACTCTCAGGCAAGGCGTCCTTTCCACGGATTTTTCTCGATTAAAGGAAATACGTTCAATTTGACGTGGATTCTAAAACTTTAGAATAGGTCGGGAATGAACCCACTACAACGTTATGAAAGCGTATCATTAGCTGTAGTAGTATTTTAATTCAGTAAAAACCTCCCTGGTTGCAAGTGGGATTCCTGAATAAAATTTTCAACTTTGAATATTGTTGCTTTGGCTATATATTGGAGAAAAGCAAACAATTTTCATTTTGCTTGGAATGACTATGGCAAAATGTAATTGCAACTAAAAGGTTTCCTTCTAGTGTACCCAACATGAGGTGCAATGACATGTTAAGTATGATATCGGTTAATATTGCTGCTAAATTCACTTTAGAATTATTTTTGAACAACTGAAATACATTTCTAAATTTTCAGAGACCTCTTGCATTGCTTTTTCTCGTCAGTCTGAATATATTTGCCTCTATGGATCTCTTGAATGGCAATTTTAACAAGTTAGAAAACACAGCAGAAATCTTCGCAATTTCTTTTGGATGCGGACCCACGCGAAAACAGTATGTAACTATTTAATCGGAAGAGAAAACCGTTTGGAAATTTATTGGTGTCTTTTTTGCTCCATTTTTAAAATATTTCAACACACGAATTCAAACCAAGATGTTAATCCATTAGCCGGCCAAGCTCCAAGAACGAATTTCCACTCAAACACTGTCACAGCAACCGAGACTCACCGGCGTTGACCTTAAAATTTCCTAAGATATTTCCCTGGTAGCACCGTTGACTCAAATGAGAATCTCGCTGGCATAGAAACGCACTATGCAGTCAAAACATTCATCGGTTTTATTGGCCCGAAAAAGGGTATTTTTTATCGAAGGAGATCTGATTTTAATCTACCCGATGGCAGCCATGTGTAATTTGATGTATTGAAGTCACATGGCAAGGCGTCGACCAATCAGACATTTGTCGCCAGTGAAACCGGATTAGTGTTAGCGTGTGTCACGTTGCTTTCTGCTT
>NC_090891.1:7710270-7725270 GCF_036669925.1 Montipora capricornis | reverse complement strand
GTTCTTGACCACTGAGCTAACGTGTCAAGTTGCTCATTCACACCTTGAAAATGATCTTTACTTTGAATTCTGGCTGACTATTTACATAACAATGATACGTAATTATATACACGTGCCGCACCGAGCACCTACAATCGAACTTACACTCCAAGGTTCCCGTTCAGAGATCCCTGTTTTATTACTCTTGAAACAACCCATCCCTTTAATAATGCTAACCGTAACCCTGATTACGACTAAAGGCACTGTTTAGGCTTAAGGTTAGTCCCTGTGATAGCTTTAGGTTTTCCAATGGTGCTGGGAACTGTGACCTGCCTTCACCTTCATGCCCCGTGCGTGCGGCACACTTATAAGTTCACTGCGTGGAAGATTGTACCACGCTTAGAGTCTGACTGGTGCATCTTTCATGGGAAACTTTAATGCACGGGTTCATTGCAATTAAAATCGTTTCATGTTTGCCTTCTTTTAAAGCAAACGTGTGTCTTCGTAATAATCAAGATGGCTACCAAAGTAAAAGAGTCAGCAAAGGGAGATTTAAAAATTTGCTTTATAGCCTATCCCGAGCAGTGCATAGAGTGGTGCAAAGAAAACAATATACGTTCGTCGTCCGTGTCCAAAACCCGTGTGGAAACGCAGTCAGTTGGCAAAGAAAAAGTGCATCGGGAGATGGATCTGTTTCGCGGTGCTCAAGAAAAAACTGCAATGGATAAACTTCAATCCGCCAGAACACATAATTTTCTGACAGTGAACTTTCCTTGAAAAAATATTAGCCCTAGCTACCTGTGGCCAGAAAGTTTACAATTGCCTACAAGACAAGGGCTAACATCATCTCACAGTTAACTATCGCCTAATCTTCATCGACCCAGACAAATTAAACGAGCCCACAGCAGGGCATTGGAAAGACATGATGGGGAGTGAAACGAAGTATGCCTCGTACGGGATCATCCATGGATCTCTACCAAAGTTATTTACTTGAAAGCATCATTGAGCATACTGTCGATCTCTACAAAGAGCGATAAATCGCAAAAGCCCCCTAAATGCACCGTTCGTTATCCTGAATACAGGAAAGGAAGAAAACATACACTTTACAGTGTCTCGGCGAATTCGCAAGCAGACAGAAAGAACAATTTCACGATAAAAAGAGCAGGTAGCCAATAATTTTTTATGACTACTTTTATTTGGTCTGTTTGTTATGTTTGAGAATCTGAACCCTATTACAACGATTGCTTGAAACTCCACTTCTTTCACTTATTCTAAAATTGAAAAAAATGGGTAAAATGGCAGGAAAAGTGTCGAAATTGCAGGAAAAAATGTTGGATTTTCCGTATTTCACTCAGAAATTCGACCGGTTTTTTTAAGTCCATATAGACTTTAAAAAAGAACCTCTAAGAAGAAACAGCAAAGCTCAACTGTCCCAAAGGACCTCTATAGTTATCGCTACTGTTTTCTTGAAACAAAGGAGCGTATGCATAATGAAGTAGGGACCTGTGCGGAGATCTTGCCGAGTTTTCGGTAGGTCGTCATCTTACTGATACAAACCTGATTTAAGCTTAAATGGCTTAAAATTTTAAAATTTTGTTCCCCTGTTCCCCAAATTACTTTCAAACTTGTTCCCAGCTTTTTGCTTCCAAAATTGGTTATGTCCCCTTGTTCCCTAAGACATTTTGTCATTGTTACTCTGTTCCCCAGTTCCCCAAAACCCCTAGGAGGGCCTCAGCACAGTCATTACTTTTGCAGACCTACTCTCTTAGTACTTTCACTTTACATCGTATTAAGGTTATTTAAAGCAATAACAATAATAACAAATGGGGAATTAATGTATGGATCTCTGAATTCTTGTCACAGCTACGCTATAAACACCATTATACCCAGCCCATTATTTTCCACTTGTAGATGCCTTGTTCTTCAAACGATGCTGCTACAAGAACACAGTAGTGGCCGGTTATTCTGTAGTTACTCCCTTGTGACCTGTATACATGTAGCTACCTTCACTGATGTCTCATGTCGAAACAATGTCACATGTTCAATAATGTGAAGTACCAAGTCATAAAAAAATTTAACCAATCAGTCAATAACTCCACAGTGTGTATTCGGCTGTATTCCACATTGCTTGTGCAGGGAGACATAACTATTCCTATGACGCGTGTTACTTGTCACTTGCTTGTTTGCATGTACATGTATGTGAGCCTTTACAAAAAAAAAAGTAATTGTCTTGTGGGGTATTCCATGGTAGACTACTCAAAAGCCTTTGTATTACTAGCATTACACATGAAACATTATAAAGCTATTATATATGTACATGTACTGTTACGTAGTAGAGCTGGCCATCTAAATATACCAACCATATTGTGATGCAGTTAATATTGCAATTTCTCCCATCAAAACCTCAAGTTTTATTTGATAAGTACTTAATATACATGTAGTTCATAGCAACACACAAAAAGCCATCTTGAGGAATTTTTATTTCTCAAAACGTTTGTTTTAAGGGACAATTTTTTTGCATAATTGCTCCACTGTTTTTAAATCGGATATGGGAAATATCACAAAATAGTGCTTTGAGTGCTTTATGCCGAGGAAGCCTCAAAAAAAGAGCAAATGTATGAGTGAAATACAAAAGTTGTTTTGAGTTGTAGCCTTCAAACACTAATTCGGACATTACCAATAAGAAATTATGAAAAATTCAAGAATGAATCATTATTATTCATTTTATTACATGTACAAAATGGTCAGTGTCGAAAGGTGAACACTTTCGGAAGTTGTCACAGGCTTCCAGAAAAGTTTTTAAGGCAGGGTGTCAAAAGGAATTCCAGTGGGTCAAATGTCCACAGCTCCCACCCTCGCCCCTCGGCCTTCTTAAAAATAATGACCTCGCGCCTCGCGCTCGGTCATTATTTTTAAGAAGGCCTCGGGGCTCGGGCATTATCCTTTACTTAAAAACTTCATCATTGTATAATACAATTCAGAAGTTTTCATTAGCCTTGCCATCGTGGTTCGTTCTTTCGGCGTGTTTATTGGAATGCAATCAGCTTGTCAGCCGTCACGGCATGGTGCCTCATGTGAAACAGTCATGCAAAGAAATGAGAAGACTCATTTTCGAAGTACACTTAGAATAAACACCTAGCAGATAATTTTCCGATGCTTTGAAAATGCTTTCTAAAGAGACCTCTCATGATCCAAACGTTGCGGTAAGTCCGGAGAAGCAGCTTTCCTCACTGTGGAGATGCAAACCTGATAAATATCACACATCACTTCCGAAATTAAATATGCAAACATTTGCACCGGTTTTTTCGGAGCGAAAATTCTAACAAATGCGAAACAAAAATTTTAACTGTCTTGCACTTTGAAATAGCTTTCGAAATAGATGCTTTTCGCTTCAATCTGTTCAGTACTTTGCGAGAAAGGGCTTTCAAGCAGGTTAGAAAATCGAGTCTTGGCTTGGTGTGTTAATCATTCATACAGGGGAGTGACACGACTTCCATTTAACTTCGGAGAAGCACGTATGATTTTCCTGCTTAGCGCTTTGAATATGATTTCCAATGCTAGTAGTGCGGTAGTCTAAAACACACTGGTTTTTTTTCTTTACTTTAAACGGCCGCGACCCGATGACCGTTGGGCACTGCGCGATCATGGCACCGAGACTAAAAATAACTTTGACGGCGTGACGCATAGCTTAAAATACACTGAAAAAGATTATCATAGGGCACGGGGATGTGTTCTCTCACCTCATGATCTCTTGGGTGCGACGCTCTAACTAACTGAGCTACATGTATGAAGCCACAACGTTGGGAGCTGGCCACTTGTGGGTTCCAATGTTCCCGTGAGGAATGAATCAATGATGAAATGATATATGAAATGGATCATATATGAACTGCGGATATGAAATCAAGTGAAGCTATGATCCTCGCAGTTATTGCGTAAAGAAGCCTAAAAATTTCAGGACTTCAACGGGGTTTGAACTCGTGACCTCGCGGTACCGATGCAACGCTCTACCCAACTGAGCTACATGTATGAAGCCACTAACAATGGGAGCTGGTCATTTGTGGGTTCCAATTTTCCCGTGAGGAATGAATCAACGATGAAATTATATATGAAATGGATCATATAATTATGAACTGCGGATATGAAATCAAATGAAGCTATGATCCTCGCAGTTATGAATTCAATTTTTGCAATAATTGCGTAAAGAAGCCTGACAAATTCAGGACTTCAACGGGGTTTCATGTATGATCCATTTCATATATCATTTCATCGTTGATTCATTCCTCACGGGAACATTGGAATCCACAAATGACCAGCTCCCAACGATAGTCAGTGGATAGTGGCTTCATAGCTCAGTTGGTTAGAGCGTTGCACCGGTATCGCAAGATCACGGGTTCAAACCCCGTTGAAGTCCTGAAATATTCAGGCTTCTTTACGCAATTGCAAAAATTGCCTTCATAACTGCGAGGATCAAAGTTTCACTTGATTTCATAACCGCAGACTGAGTTCATTTATGATCCATTTCATATATCATTTCATCCTTAAAAATATACAGTTACAATTAAGTCGGTAAGATTTCTCTCTATTTTGGGGGCGTTTTTAATAAAACAATATTATTATTCCATTCACGCTTGTTGGATATGAGATAATTACATGGTGTATAGCCAACTTGGGGCTTCGCACCTCGTTGGCTATCTGTCATCTTACTATCGAAATCACTAAACTGTTTGCACCCCGTAAAAAATGATTGATCGTCAACGTAGCAGTTATTTAATTATCATATTGTCAGTCGTGGAGAACAAATAAACTGTTTTCTCTTAGAAATCAAAACGATTTCAAGTACAGTAATGTAGCAAATAAACTAAAAGAAACCAAAATTTGACATTTCTTCTCGTTTGTTCTTATCGGTCGTTGCAGGACAAAACGTCCTCCATATTTTTGAAACTGTAAGACCACTCATTTTGTACTTTATTCCTATGTCTCTAAAACTTCCCGGGTAGAACTGTTGAAACATCTCCCCCTTCGCTCAACCATCAGTGACCTCATATCATTTCCAAACGGTGGAAAGCTCTTTGACACTTTCATCTCAAGCTGCGGTCTGTTTCTTTATTTTCCCACGGCCTCGATCGTATCAAGAATGACACGTCATAAATAGGGGCGCTCCAAATGGTCATTTGAGTACGATGGCCCACAACTGTCACATCAAAACCAAATGCTCAAAGCAAATTCAAATCATTCACAACATTTTCGAATCACTCACAGCAAATTACAAATCACCCACAGCAAATTACAAATCACTCATATCAAATTATCGACCACGCTAGGCGTCTTCAGTCACCTCCAGCCAGCGGTGCAAGACGTCATACATGCAGCCGCTACCTGCGAAATTTTCGTAACTGCACCATTAATGGAGACATTCACACCTAAAAAACTCGGCAGACGTTGGACAGAGCAAAATTTATCAAGTTTCACTCTTACGGATCAATGGGTTAAGTTACTAGCTTTTTCTTCTACCTCAACGAACGAGAACCATGTTTTGTTTCCACTGTAAGTCTACCGTTGCAGAAGGTTCCAATTACTGCTTCAGCTGTGGACAAGGTAAGTTTTCCCTAGCCATTTGAATTTCCTGTAAGGAAATTTGGTATCAAAATGGCAAGGGAGAACTTACCTTGTCCACAGCTGCAGCAGTAACTGGAACCTTCAGCAACGGTGGACTTACAGTAGAAACAAAACATGGTTCTTGTTCGTTGAGGTAGAAGAAAAAGCTAGTAACTTAACACATTCAGTGACCCCTAAGAGTGAAACTTAATAAATTTTGCTCTGTCCAACGCCTTACGATTTTTTGAGGTGTGAATGGGTTAATTTGACTCAGTCAAAAACAATGTCGCCATTAATGGTGCAGGTGCAGAAACTACGCAGGTAGCGCCTTCATGTTTGACAAATATTCTTTGACGTCTTGCACTGCTGGGTGGAGGTGACTGAAGACGCTTAGTGTGGTCACTAATTTTGAATTTGCTGTGATTATTTGAATTTGATGTGAGTGATCTGTAATTTGCTGTGGGTGATTTGAATTTGTTGAGTGATTTTTAATTTGCTATGGATGATCTGAATTTGCTGTGAGTGATTTGCATTTGCCGTGAGCATTTGGTTTTGATGTGACAGTTGTGGGTCACCGTACATGAGCGAGTCGAATTCAAATGCGATCCATCATTTTTTTCTGGGTGTAAAGAGTTTAGTAATTTTGGTAGTATCCAATGCATGCTCACAGAATAATCAAATATCATGGAGGAAAATTTGTGTTCGTAACATTGGTAGTCACCCTGATGGAAATCTTGTAAAGATCTTACCAATATGCTTGTTAGGTTTCTTAACAAGGTCTTATCTTACTTCTTAACTAAGAATCGTGCAACAAACTTACAAGATCTTGTAAGATTCCTAAAAGATTCTAACTTGTAAGATAAAAGTTATGAATGGCAAAGTGATTTGTTACATCTTTCATCGAAATGAAATTATATAAATTGATAGATTGATTCACTGGTGTGAATCTTTTCCAGGGCCTACATGTACATGTACCTCAACCACAAGATGCAGTGCTGAAGAAAATTGTGCATTGAAATTTAATTAGAGGGAATTTCCTGGTATACAAGAAACAGACAGTGCTGATTGCAAATTGTGATGCAATTGTGAATAACTATTGATGTATTTGTGTCAAAACTTGGGAGGGTAGAGGTTTCATTGTCATTCTGGATACACCTTGTGAACATAATTAGGTCGAACTGTTGACATTAACTGGGTCGAGTGAATTTGTTTCAGAGCTCAGGTAATTGTAGCAGAGTCGAACGCCCTCACATTGGACTTGGTGAATACAAGGGAGAGATGTTCAGGGCAATCAAGAAAGGTTTCACTGTTCCTTAAGTCTGAAGAAATTGTCAGTCATCTTTCAGTGGTAATTACATCAAACAAAAGTGATATCTTTCTAATAAATACATCTGCATGTGGCAACAATGATTTAAAGATCAATGTAATATAAGTGCAACTCAATTACATGCAGTAAATTTGTTTTAGGAAACTCTGTAGTATTTTCCATCTGAACTGGCGGGTGGCACATCTCATACAGCTCGATGTCACTTGAATAGTGTATCTAACCATGCAGTTAATTCTGTTATAGTATACTATGTCGTATTTCCCATCTGAACTGGCGGGTGGCACGCCTCATACAGTTCGATGTAACTTGAAAAGTAGGTCTAACCATGCATTTAATTTGTTATAGTACATGTATGCTATGTAGTATTTCCCACCCGAACTGGCGGGGGAGGGAAGGGGGGGGGGGGGGGGGGCACGCCTTATACAGTTCAATATAACTTGGTAAATAGGTCTGATCATGCAGTTAATTTGTCCTAGTATGCTATGTAGTATTTCCCATGTGAACTGGTGGGTGGCACTCCTCGTACAGTTTAATGTAACGTAGGTCTAACCATGCAGTTAATTTGTTGAAGTATGCTAGTATTACCCATCTGAACTGCTGGGTGGCACGCTTCATACGCGCACAAACTAAAATTAAATATTATTTGTTTATGAAGCCTTGAATATTATGATTGTTTATCAACAGTGAAAACTTTTAAATATGATGGGTAGAGGTAGAGAAATTGGAATTCAGGGCTCCTCCATAATATTCTTTAGTCAACAGTACACGTTCATATAGAATAGTAGATTAAAGACAGTTTAATGTAAAACTATCATTCACAGAATGAATATTAATGGTTACGTTGTCACACAAACGGAAATTTTGGTTATATTTATTATGATAAAAAAATATCAAACATGTTCAATTTTCCTTTAAATGTTAGAATCTTGAACATTTGATAGACGGTGTTACATTAGGATGTAGGGAGTTATAATAAAAATAATAATAAAGCAGCTGTTTTTGATGTGACATTTACAGGCTCCCTTGTTCGATTGACATGATGTTTACAGGCTCCTTTATTCGATTTACATAATATTTACAGGCTCCCTTATTCAACTTACATGATATTCACAGGCTCCTTTATTCGATTTACATGTTATTTACAGGCTCCCTTATTCGATTTACATGATATTTACAGGCTCCCTTATTCGATTTACATGATATTTACAGGCCTCCTTATTCGATTTACATGATATTCACAGATTCCTTTGTTCGATTTACATGATATCTACAGGTTCCGTTATTCAATTTACATGATATTTACAGGCTCCCTTATTCGATTTACATGATATTTACAGGCTCCCTTATTCGATTTACATGATATTTACAGGCCTCCTTATTCGATTTACATGATATTTACAGGCCTCCTTATTCGATTTACATGATATTCACAGGTTCCTTTATTCGATTTACATGTTATTTACAGGCTCCCTTATTCGATTTACATGATATTTACAGGCTCCCTTATTCGATTTACATGATATTTAAAGGCTCCCTTATTCGATTTACATGATATTTACAGGCCTCCTTATTCGATTTACATGATATTCACAGGTTCCTTTATTCGATTTACATGTTATTTACAGGCTCCCTTACTCGATTTACATGATATTTACAGGCCTCCTTATTCGATTTACATGATATTC
Organism: Montipora capricornis; assembly: GCF_036669925.1. Lineage (NCBI taxonomy): Eukaryota > Metazoa > Cnidaria > Anthozoa > Scleractinia > Acroporidae > Montipora > Montipora capricornis. The sequence goes on along the minus strand of NC_090891.1, from coordinate 7,716,684 downwards.
ACAGGTTCCTTTATTCGATTTACATGTTATTTACAGGCTCCCTTATTCGATTTACATGATATTTACAGGCTCCTTTATTCGATTTACATGTTATTTACAGGCTCTCTTATTCGATTTACATGATATTTACAGGCCTCCTTATTCGATTTACATGTTATTTACAGGCTCCCTTATTCGATTTACATGTTATTTACAGGCTCTCTTATTCGATTTACATGATATTTACAGGCCTCCTTATTCGATTTACATGTTATTTACAGGCTCCCTTATTCGATTTACATGATATTTACAGGCTCCCTTATTCGATTTACATGATATTTACATGCTCCCTTATTCGATTTACATGATATTTACAGGCCTCCTTATTCGATTTACATGATATTCACAGGCTCCTTTATTCGATTTACATGTTATTTACAGGCTCCCTTATTCGATTTACATGATATTTACAGCCTCCCTTATTCGATTTACATGATATTTACAGGCTCCCTTATTCGATTTACATGATATTTACAGGCCTCCTTATTCGATTTACATGATATTCACAGGCTCCTTTATTCGATTTACATGTTATTTACAGGCTCCCTTATTCGATTTACATGATATTTACAGGCTCCCTTATTCGATTTACATGATATTTACAGGCCTCCTTATTCGATTTACATGATATTCACAGATTCCTTTGTTCGATTTACATGTTATTTACAGGCTCCCTTATTCGATTTACATGATATTTACAGGCTCCCTTACTCGATTTACATGATATTTACAGGCCTCCTTATTCGATTTACATGATATTCACAGGTTCCTTTGTTCAATTTTACCATGTTACATCCTTTGTTTCAATTTACATGTTACTTACATGTTACATGCTCCTTATTCGATTTACATGATATTTACAGGCTCCCTTATTCGATTTACATGATATTTACAGGCTCCCTTATTCGATTTACATGATATTTACAGGCCTCCTTATTCGATTTACATGATATTCACAGGCTCCTTTATTCGATTTACATGTTATTTACAGGCTCCCTTATTCGATTTACATGATATTTACAGGCTCCCTTATTCGATTTACATGATATTTACAGGCCTCCTTATTCGATTTACATGATATTCACAGATTCCTTTGTTCGATTTACATGTTATTTACAGGCTCCCTTATTCGATTTACATGATATTTACAGGCTCCCTTATTCGATTTACATGATATTTACAGGCTCCCTTATTCGATTTACATGATATTTACAGGCCTCCTTATTCGATTTACATGATATTCACAGATTCCTTTGTTCGATTTACATGTTATTTACAGGCTCCCTTATTCGATTTACATGATATTTACAGGCTCCCTTATTCGATTTACATGATATTTACAGGCTCCCTTATTCGATTTACATAATATTTACAGGCCTCCTTATTCGATTTATATGATATTCACAGGTTCCTTTATTCGATTTACATGTTATTTACAGGCTCCCTTATTCGATTTACATGATATTTACAGGCTCCCTTATTCGATTTACATGATATTTAAAGGCTCCCTTATTCGATTTACATGATATTTACAGGCCTCCTTATTCGATTTACATGATATTCACAGGTTCCTTTATTCGATTTACATGTTATTTACAGGCTCCCTTACTCGATTTACATGATATTTACAGGCCTCCTTATTCGATTTACATGATATTCACAGGTTCCTTTATTCGATTTACATGTTATTTACAGGCTCCCTTACTCGATTTACATGATATTTACAGGCCTCCTTATTCGATTTACATGATATTTACAGGCTCCCTTATTCAATTTACATGATATTTACAGGCTCCTTTATTCGATTTACATGTTATTTACAGGCTCCCTTATTCGATTTACATGATATTTACAGGCTCCCTTATTCGATTTACATGATATTTACAGGCTCCCTTATTCGATTTACATGATATTTACAGGCCTCCTTATTCGATTTATATGATATTCGCAGGTTCCTTTGTTCGATTTACATGATATCTACAGGTTCCGTTATTCAATTTACATGATATTTACAGGCTCCCTTATTCGATTTACATGATATTTACAGGCCTCCTTATTCAATTTACATGATATTTACAGGCTCCTTTATTCGATTTACATGTTATTTACAGGCTCCCTTATTCGATTTACATGATATTTACAGGCTCCCTTATTCGATTTACATGATATTTACAGGCTCCCTTATTCGATTTACATGATATTTACAGGCCTCCTTATTCGATTTACATGATATTCACAGGTTCCTTTGTTCGATTTACATGATATCTACAGGTTCCGTTATTCAATTTACATGATATTTACAGGCTCCCTTATTCGATTTACATGATATTTACAGGCTCCCTTATTCGATTTACATGATATTTACAGGCCTCCTTATTCGATTTACATGTTATTTACAGGCTCCCTTATTCGATTTACATGATATTTACAGGCTCCCTTATTCGATTTACATGATATTTACAGGCTCCCTTATTCGATTTACATGATATTTACAGGCCTCCTTATTCGATTTACATGATATTCACAGGTTCCTTTGTTCGATTTACATGTTATTTACAGGCTTCCTTATTCGATTTACATGTTATTTACAGGCTCCCTTATTCGATTTACATGATATTTACAGGCTCCCTTATTCGATTTACATGATATTTACAGGCTCCCTTATTCCATTTACATGATATTTACAGGCCTCCTTATTCAATTTACATGATATTTACAGGCTCCTTTATTCGATTTACATGTTATTTACAGGCTCCCTTATTCGATTTACATGATATTTACAGGCTCCCTCATTCGATTTACATGATATTTACAGGCTCCCTTATTCGATTTACATGATATTTACAGGCCTCCTTATTCGATTTACATGATATTCACAGGTTCCTTTGTTCGATTTACATGACATCTACAGGTTCCGTTATTCAATTTACATGATATTTACAGGCTCCCTTATTCGATTTACATGATATTTACAGGCTCCCTTATTCAATTTACATGATATTTACAGGCTCCCTTATTCGATTTACATGATATTTACAGGCTCCCTTATTCGATTTACATGATATTTACAGGCCTCCTTATTCAATTTACATGATATTTACAGGCTCCTTTATTCGATTTACATGTTATTTACAGGCTCTCTTATTCGATTTACATGATATTTACAGGCCTCCTTATTCGATTTACATGTTATTTACAGGCTCCCTTATTCGATTTACATGATATTTACAGGCTCCCTTATTCGATTTACATGATATTTACAGGCTCCCTTATTCGATTTACATGATATTTACAGGCCTCCTTATTCGATTTACATGATATTCACAGGTTCCTTTGTTCGATTTACATGTTATTTACAGGCTTCCTTATTCGATTTACATGTTATTTACAGGCTCCCTTATTCGATTTACATGATATTTACAGGCTCCCTTATTCGATTTACATGATATTTACAGGCTCCCTTATTCGATTTACATGATATTTACAGGCCTCCTTATTCAGTTTACATGATATTTACAGGCTCCTTTATTCGATTTACATGTTATTTACAGGCTCCCTTATTCGATTTACATGATATTTACAGGCTCCCTCATTCGATTTACATGATATTTACAGGCTCCCTTATTCGATTTACATGATATTTACAGGCCTCCTTATTCGATTTACATGATATTCACAGGTTCCTTTGTTCGATTTACATGATATCTACAGGTTCCGTTATTCAATTTACATGATATTTACAGGTTCCCTTGTTCGATTTACATGATATTTACAGGCCCCCTTATTTGATTTATATTATATTGACGGGCTCCTTTGTTCTATTTACATGATATTTATAGGCCCCCTTGTTCAATATACATGATATTTACAGGCCCCTTTATTCGATTTGCGTGATATTTCCAAGCTGCTTTACTCAATTTACTTAATATTTGCAGGTTCCTTTTTAGTATTCACATGATTTTTACAAGATCGTTTATTCGATTTGCAAGATATTTACAGGTTCCCTTATTAGATTTACATGGTCTTATGTCCCTGCTTTTAGAAATTTACATTATATTTTTAAAAATTTACATGTTTCACCTGAAAATTTTACCTATTTTTTTAACAGGATTTCCCAAAACATGTTAATGGCTAAAAATCACGTAAATTTTTATTTACAGTATCTTTTTGATGATTTACCTGTTATTTACATGTTTTTTACATACTTACAACAACAACAGCAACAACAACAACGTTTATTTCAACAGGATGGTGATTAAAGCGTTGCCGCTTATGGGGTCATGTATCTAAACTAAAACCTAAGGAATAAAAATGTATTAAAATCGTTATCATTATTGTAAGGCATTGTTTGCGGAGATCCCGCCTGAAAGTCTAAGTTACGTATTTGTCGGATTTAGAGGCCATTCTTGTATAGTTCTTGACATTGGATGTCTTTGCGAGATCCGGGGTGAGGAGATTCCACATGGAAATTTTCAACTTTTCCAGTGATATTCACCAGCTACTGCTTGTATGGAATTGATCTGTTGCACAACAATTTCGCGCTCAGCACATATTCACACACTTATGTAACCCGCATATATTTAAGTTGTAACAAGTGCATTAAAATGCAGTTTTTTGACCGCTCGTAACAGAGTTTTCAACATATCAAGACGGCATATCTTTTCAGCTCACGATACTGAAGGAAGCCTCACACATCCTGTGGGAAAACCTTTCCCTCAACCAACAACTTTAACATGTTAACTTAAATTCGACCTTCCTCGAGGTCTATCCCTGTAACTCTGCACGCTTGATACATCTTTCTTCATGTTGTATTTTTACTCATTAACAATTATCAAATACACTTATATTCATATTTGCATCTCATGTAACACTTGCACACGACTGAAGAAGGCAGAATTTTCTCCCGAAAAGTGTCTGCAAGAATGGAAATAGACCAAATCGGCAAACAGGATTTTGTACCCAATTGAAATCTTCCGGGGTTAAGATTCTTTGTGTATCGAGTGTTTCACGTGACGTCGAGGCGGCCATGTTGGTGTACGGAAATTGAGCTCTATTATCATGCAAACGTGTTCTTTTGTTTCGGTGGAAAAACAAGGTTACTGATTACGTGAGTGAAATCACTCTATTGCGTTTGCATTGTAATCATCGGTAGTATTCAAATTTAAATGATATAGAAATACCTGGAACAAAACGTTTTATTCCCAAAGGGTTTAAATTGGGTACAACATTGAGTAAGCCGATTTAATTGGTCTATCGTTGGTTTATATTTAAAAAGTTAGTCTCTCTTGCTCTCTGCACCTTTTGCGAATTTTTGACGTCTTGTCAGGATTTTGCAGTTTTTCGTGACTGCACCGACTGAATATGAATAAATTGCTTTTACTCACCTCTCAAGTCGTCGGCTGAGTTTCCTTGCAGTTTTGCGGATGTTGTTTAAAAGCAAAGGTGTCCTGTGATTTTGAAAAGCGTTCACGGCGGAAGATGAAAACCGATGGGTCTGGATGATTTGCTGTCACAACAGAAGAAGTTGACTAAGACGATGGGCTCGACCATAGTCCTCACAATCCATTGACACGTTTGAAGAAAAGGTACAGGGAGATGCAATCGATAATCATATCACAGGTGACCCTAATCATTTACAAATGTAGAAGCTAAGGAATCGCGTTGTAGCATTCTCTTTTGCCTTTGTTCTACGATTCAGTTTCCTACCTCCTTCTTTGTATTGGCAGTAAACCGGGAGGATCAAAAGCAAGATCGTTTCCGAATGGGGAGATTATGGCGTAGTCTGTCCGCAAAAAAAAAAACAACAACAAAAAAACAAAACAAAAACAAAAAAAACCACCAAAATGCCATTTGGGTTTCTCGTTTGTACGAAAAATGGGCTCTCTGGAAAAGAGGACCAGAGATGGAATATCCAGTTCATACTGTGATCTGGATATGATGCCAGAGGTACATTTAAATGAAGATGTCGGAAATTTACGTATAAGTTTACTTATCGTGTAAGTTCGTGAGGAAGAGCGATAGAAAGAGGTACCCCGCATAATATACGAAAACGTACTTTGAAGCATGCAAGGCGAAAAATAATTTCTCCAGTAGGATATTTGAAAACCTAAGATAATCATAAGATGTTGAAATGAAAGCTTGAGTTTGTTTCAGTATATAATGACTTGGAATTAATGACCGAAGCAATCAGACTTAAGTGTAGGTTAGTAAAATGAATCAAGGTGGATTTAAACATAGAAATTGCATAGCTTGTATTAACGCGTAGAATTTCGGGATCGATGTTGTTGTACGGATTTTAAAGACTTTTTAAAGGAGCGTTAACTTCTAATATTTATTTTGGTGACAATAAAATCAATTCCATAGTGAGAGCGATGA
>NC_090891.1:7695270-7702770 GCF_036669925.1 Montipora capricornis | reverse complement strand
CGCTTTCCCCAACTTTTATGGGCCCCCTTCACTGCTTTCTGTTTTTCCTCGTTGGCGATTGTAGCAAAATTGTCATTTTTGTCATATTTGCCAAATTCGCCGCTTTCGCCAACTTTTATGGGGCCCCTTCACTGCTTTGTGTTTTGCCTCGTTGGCGATTGTGGCAAAATTGTCATTTTCGCCATATTTGCCAAATTCGCCGCTTTCGCCAACTTTTATGGGCCCCCTTCACTGCTTTGTGTTTTGCCTCGTTGGCGATTGTGTCAAAATTGTCATTTTCGCCATATTTGCCAAATTCGCCAACATTTTCTCATTTTTGCCATTTTTGTTGTTGTGTGCATTTCTGGACATATCTCTGGTAAATGACAGACCCGAACAGACTATATAGCAGTCAGGTTTTCACGTTTGAGGAATCCATCCACGTTTTATTTTCTCCGGCCAGCTTTTCTTTAAATTTTAATTTTCCTGTGTAATCTTCGGTTTTTTTTTTATTTTTATATGGGTTTTCAAGTTTAGACATGTGTCTAGTTTCATCCCCCTCGAAAGCGTACATCCCAACAGCGGTAATTGTTGACGTGAAAAAGCCTTGCTATGTGTATTGAGCAAAATCTGAACGTTTCGTTGGCTTATTCTAAATTAAACGCTTCCCCTTGTGAAAGCAAACAAATACGTTTGCAGAGGCATCGACGAGGGCTGTCGCTGAAGGAAGAAAATGAAAAAGGTACACTTGTCGAATATTTCTTTGTAGCATGTTCAAGCTTGTTGTCTGTCTATATTTGTTCTGGCTGATTTTTGCCGCCTAGTTTGATTGACTAGAAAATCTATAAGTATTAAGTGACTTGAGTTTCTGTCGCACTTGTGGCCTACATTGAACCACAAGACCGTTTACCATAGTTCATCTTACATTTGAATTTCTCGAAGCAGAAAGGTCACACAACATTGAGAAAGTGATCGGCGATCGAAGAACTTGGTAAAGTCGAACAGGTTTGTTGACTATTGCTACGTCATAACCCGTCATATACAAGATGGCGCTCTCCAAATCACGAAAGAGGCAATTTCAAAGTGCTCTTGTCTTATTTTACCAGGGAACTGGACAAAACGGCAATTATTTTCGAATTCCTGGGGAAGAGTTTTCGTAATTTAGAGAAACGTTTTCTAGACCTTACTTTCCCTTTAATGAAATGTTTCAGGGGTAAAATCATGTTACAATTAGCAAAAACTACTTAAAATATAATTGTCAGCTGTATGTGGTAAATGTAGGAAGTGTTAGAAAATCGGCAAACGCTATTCAATCAATAACCTTTCTCCCTAAATTTCTTTAGAAAATGATTAGGATAGTACACGCACTTTCATTGGTTAATAGCTGTGTTGGAAACACGTCTGTGCCATCACACTAATTTTGATTGGTTATGTGTTGTCACACACGCGTTTTGGTTGGCTGGTAGGAAATATGAGCGTGTATCAAGAAAATGTGTTTCAATCAAGAAGTAAAAACAACCCAGCATTTTTCTTCCGAGTCTGTCGAATTATCTTTGACAAATATTTTATAACAGCAATAGGACTTTTTTCCCGTGTTTCCATAGCCTCATCAAAATACTTGGAGGAGTTGGGAGAATTCTCGACAGTTATACAAACCCTCGACTGTGTCTCGGGTTTGAATAACTGTCGAGAATTCTCCCAACTCCCCCTCGTGTTTAGATGAGGCTATGGAAACACGGAAAACGTCCTCTATTGCTTAAGTAGTCACTCATTTGGAGCAGGAGGTCATTTTGTAATTAAACCACTGATGTGGGACAGGCGATCCTTGGATAGACTTATTTATTTATCGATTTAAACTGGGGGATACTCGGAAAATTCCGAGTGCTTCTTCGCCGGAGTCTGTACACTGAGGAAAATAGGAGACTCGTGGAAGGCGGTGGGCTCAACTCCTGCAATTGAGCACTCGACGTTTTTCTAGTATCGCCAAGTTACCATCGACAAATGAATATCTTCATTTGATGCACCAGGGTTGATCTCTTTCTGTACAGGGGGTCACTTTTTTTTTAAAGAAAAAGGACTCCGTATTCCGTCACAGTGACCAAAATCATGATATCTGTTACACCAAATAATTACCAGTTTATATCAATGAAAATGTGCAATCTGCTGGTCACAAGATCAAATAAAGGCCACACCCATTTTGTAGACGATGTGGTGCATGGTTTTAAATTTTGACATTCTAAAAAGAACAAGGCTTGTCTGTAAACCCTGAGAAGGTATTTGGCATTGGAGGTTCTCATAAATAAGCCTTTCTCATCAATAAGCCATAGGACGTTTTTAACCAACCTCCAGCGATACCAATAACGATAGAAAAATTTACGACTTCTGGTGTACGAACAAAAGAAGGTAATGAGAGATCGATTGTTTTCGTCCAGCAGCATAGCGTTGATGACGTCGCGTGAAAACCTCCTATTGTCTTAGGTTTGTACTTTCAAGAAGCCGTGCTCGTCGAGAATAGGTCATTTCCCGTCAAAACTAGTCTTAAATTTCTTGACTTTCTTAGTTTGAGAAAGATGAAGCCCTGGGCCGTGAGAGAGTGTGACCCCTCCCCCCTCCTCCTAGTTTGTCTGAACATTTTTTGAGAAGGTGGGGGAGGAGGGCGCACTTACCAGGGATAATTATTACAAAATGTAAGGTGATTTGAAGCCATGCTCGCTCGCATTATTGAAAGAGTCCCAAGAATTTTTTGGCCACTATTGTACTTATGCCGGATTCCAAAATAAGTCACTGCATTATAAATAATGCAACATTTTTAGAACAAAAATCTTTGCATTACAGAGTGTTAGGACATTTCGCTAAAGTGCTTACTTATGCAACTAACAAATATAAAAACAATTTTCGAAACTTCTAAAAACTTTTAGACGAACGGGAAAGATAGCTAGAAAACAAATTAGGTTAACTTAGCTCCCCAGCTCGAACTTTCCTTTAACCTTATTTCCGTGCTCCATTCTTCTTGTTTATTTCTCTTCCTATTGTTGCAATGCCTTTCATTGCGTTTGCTTGTTGACCTAATGAAAGATTAATATTGTTATACCTAACATAGCGTTTTCACCCAGCTACGATTTAACTTTGCTATTGAAAAGTGTTTTTTAACTTCTCTGTTCAGACATACCCATGCTACATTCACCATTTTTTGGCTAAACATGTTTGAACGGTACGGGTCGTTAAATCCTGTGACCTCCCGCACAGTAGTCCGGTGGTCACCCAACGGAACTAACCCGTGGGCGATTTCCAAATCTGTTTACTTGTGAAAATTTATCCCTCTGCTTTGTACTTACTGGGTATTTCAAGGATTGTTGGCATTTCCAAAATTACTGCGTTGTTTTGTCCTTAATCTATCTTTATCAAGAAACCGATCCCGTGCGACCCAATAACACTGCCGTCAATGGAGCGTTTATTACCCTTTATGGCTATGGCTCATTACTGGGTTGCCCTATTGCAACCCAGTCGAAAAACGAGCAGAATTTTTCCGTTTTTTAAAATATATTCATTTTTTCCAGTGTCGGAGATCGGGAAAGTTGCAGAAGAGGGTCTTTCCTGTCACTCCCCTGCTAAGCATTGTCTTTGTGCCTAGAATCTTCTTCGCGTATCTTTGGTAGGTTTCATGTGGTAGTAGAAATGCGTGGATTTTATCCGGAGGATACAGTACAAGCAATGGCGGTAAAGCCGACCTAACGCGAATGGTGTTTTATTGGATCTTTAAACAAAATATACCCTACTGGAGCTCCCTCTCTAAATTAAAGCTGTCAGTAAGGTGAATTTTTACGTTCTTGACCAAATATAAGTTATGCCACAATTATTTACAAACAAGAAGCTATTTCAAAAATAAACAGTGTTTCGTTTCCGGACTGACAACTTGTCGGGCTGTTTGGGAATGAGTACGAAAATTTGAGGAGGACAAAGACGAACCAAAGGTGACCCAATGAACGCTCACTGACCGTCTAGTTAGGTTCTAAACTTGAGCCGCGCACCTGACTTGTTGGAATATGCGACAACGCAATATATTATATTTGAAACAACGAAAATGCGACATTCTCACGGAATGTGCGACGTAAGTGAAGAAAGTATTGTAAAAGAGAGAAATGTCATGGTGATAAAGAGAGCTCCCAGTTTCGTTTTCATGCAAACAGTAAGGAAAGATTTGCTGAGGCAGGCTTATAATACTAAATTTTGTTCCTTTTATACTCTTCAATTTGTCGTCGTGCGCTCGAAATTGAAAAGTAGTCGAGTGCTGCTTCATCCATCGACGTTAGGAAAGTTAATAATGGTAACTTTTTTCACAGATGCAAGTCTTTTGAGATATTCAAATTTGCAAGAAAAATAATAAGCCTTTGACTCCAGCCCTAAACTACCAATAATTAAGAATATCTACCGAATCAAATTTTGTGCTGCTAGAGAAGAAAACAAACTTGCTCCGGTAGTTATCACTGATAAAAACACCACCGTGTGATCAATTATTAATAACTGTTAAAAGCTTCATGTTAAGTTTGTTTTCTCTTCCTTTAACTTTAGTCAATTTCGATAATAATGTTTCTGTATCTGTTAAATGTCATTTGTCTGTTTTCTGCAAAGAGTAAGGCAAAATTAGCTGAGGCAGGCTTATAATACTAAATTTTGTTCCTTTTATACTCTTCAATTTGTCGTCGTGCGCTCGAAATTGAAAAGTAGTCGAGTGCTGCTTCATCCATCGACGTTAGGAAAGTTAATAACGGTTACTTTTTTCGTAGATGCAAGTCTTTGAGATATCCAAATTTGCAAGAAAAATAATAAGCCTTTGACTCCAGCCCTAAACTACCAATAATTAAGATTAGTATAAATACACAGGTGATTATACAAAATTGCGCGCTCTTATTGGCTCGCTATCTCGGATTATCAGCCGATAATCACCTCGACGGACAAAATGGCTGGCAGTGGTCGTTTTGCCACTGTAAGTGAAGATGATTTCGAGTTGTTTTTTTGTTTTCTCTTTTTTGAAATAATCACCTGTGTATTTGTACTAAAACAAATCAGTGATTATCGGTGAATATTCACCTCGACTTCGTCTCGGTGAATATTCACCGATAATCATTGAGCCTTCGGCGAATAATTGTTAAATATCTACTGAATCAAATTTTGTACTGCTAGAGAGAAAAACAAACTTGCTCTGGTAGTTATCACTGATAAAAACACCACCGTGTGATCAATTATTAATAACTGTTAAAAGCTTCATGTTAAGTTTGTTTTCTCTTCCTTTATCTTTAATCAATTTCGATAATAATGTTTCTGTATCTGTTAAATGTCATTTGTCTGTTTTCTCGAAAAAAGAAAAAAGAAATGAAACATACAAGAAACCTTTTTTCATCAACGTGAGGTTGCTCGGGATTAAAAGCTCGATACTGTTTTCCTGAGGCATGTTGACTTATAGAGCTTTGCCAGTTTCTTAAGATGCCATTTAATCAAATACCGTTCCTGGCGTTTTGCACCGATAGCATGAAAAAAATGGTGTCATGTCTGAGAGATGAGATCTTCGCCAGAAGGTGCCTCTCGTAATCCCACGAATCAATTTTAAGAAGGGGACTGGGGTTGAGCTTGGATCTCATGCCCGGCATGAAAAAGGACGGACTGTCGTGTAGGGCATGTGCCTCAAATCAGTATGAGAAATTTTATGCCCAGCATGAAAAAAGGGGCAGAACGTCATGCCGTGCATATAAGTCAACTCTTTATAACCGTTTCGTGCGTAGAATGATTTTAAGGAACCCCAAAAGTGACTTGTTCATAGGGTTAAAGTATTGTGGTTTGGTTTGACCCAATAAGGAGTTGATGATTCAAGAACCCCCAAAAGTATAATTTATATACTGCACTAGATGCAAAGATGTAATGTATCAATTGACGTTGGGGTAGCCCTCTCTATGATACTTTAAACCAGTGCTTTGGTCGAGTGTCAGAACAGGAGCTCCTCGGTAATTACAAAATTAAAAGAAAAGTACACATACATTGATCTTGGGTAATCTTCTTTCAGCTTTCTCGTCGATTATTGCACACCGATTATATATCTATAACTTCCCCATAAAAAGGACTCATACAAGCTTTCTAATTTGAGCACAAAGCTGTTTTGATTTCCAAAATTGCTGTGTCTTCAAAAACAATGGTTATAAGTTGTTTTTAATAAGTAACGATTTCTTTGAATAATGTATAATCAGTTTCATTTTAAAAATGATTTCCTCCCCTGGAAATTTATTTTCTGAGTGAGTGGAGTACCCATTCAAAAATCATTTGATGTGTCTTGATCAACCTGTGACGGTATTCTGTAGTTGTTCTTGGATAAGAGTGAACAATTTCAGCTTCCATTTCATCTCCTTGACAGTCATGAAATAAATCACTTTTACACCGACTTCAACAAGCCTTCTGTTTTTAAAAAAGAAAACAAATGAAAATAATTAGTTAATTAGGGCCCATTTTTGTTTGCGTGCGGAAAGGAAAGGTTGTAACACGAACGTCTCAGGGAAAAGGAAAAGACCGAGAGCTAAGGGTATCACTGCTAAGAGACATTAGCGGGAGCCGGCAGGAAAATTTCAAAACAAAACCCATTTGTCAGCGGCGGCAAGAAAAGAAGTCACACGAAGAGATTAAGGCGCTAAGTTTAAGAAGTTTAAGAAACGAGAAAAGAAACTGGTCAAAGAAGGAGAACTGAAGAACCAGAGTAGAAGTAGGCGCCGAGGTGTGGAGAAGTTGACGTGGAAACTGAATTGCTGTTGGTTTATTAAAGAACTGGACTGCTGATTTGTTCAAAGACTGAACTGTTGATTTGTGAAAGAACTGAACATTTAGCTTAACTTATTCAAATTTCTGGTGAGTGAAAAAAGCATTATTGTCTTTCACTGTTAACTAAGATTGTTAGGAACTTGGTAGAAAGTTTAGAATTACTCACGTCACAGTATGGCTCAACAGATCTAGAGTTAGCGACAAGAATCGGAAATTACTTCGTTGGAGTATCACTTTGCAAGAATATGAGATGGAAGTGGAACACAGAAGTGGAAGAACAGCTGCAACGTTGATGCCCTTAGCAGAACTTAATCTCGAGTTTTACAGTCTTAACGTCATCTCCTCTATCATCCCCATTATCATTTCTCATTTCTATTACCAGCTGTTATCATTTCCGTCTTCCTCAATACGTTCGTACGAAGGAAAATAATTTTCCTTCTCCAGCACGCTGACGCCGGCATAACAACACACTACAACAATGTAACGGCAGGCAGAGTGCGAACACTTGCCTGCTGAAATACAAAGAAAGGGAAAAGAAAAAACCTGGAAAAAGAGTCCTGTCATCGTCAGTAGCGCGAAAGCAAGAAGTGCCAACCAACGAGTTTCTTTCCCTGTCCACCTTTTCCGACGCATTCTGCTTCTTTTTCTTCAAAGCTCTTTCCTGTGCTTTCGAATTTGGTTTGCGTCCTCTGAGTCGCTGGCGAGTTCCTCTTTCTGGTATTC
>NC_090891.1:7685270-7690270 GCF_036669925.1 Montipora capricornis | reverse complement strand
TGTTTTAGTTTTGATGAAACGGATAATAATGGCTAGCCAAGAGGGTCTTTTTAATAATTTAAGCTCATTGCATAAAACAAATAAATAGCTGTGGGATTTCGTTAACTATAAAGGGTTGAAAAAGGAGAATACCTCACGGATTTTAATACAGAGAATCAAACAAAATCAGTGCGTTTCAAACTGGTTTAAGGCGATTTGGAAATGAAGGCATAACTTATCTCAACTTAATATGAGAGTATTAAAGCTGGAGAATGAAAATTCATGTAAGCTGATTTTAAAAAAGTTGCCTTTGCATTATCTTGAAAATTGTAAATGACTGGAAGTAAACGTAGGATAAACATTGTCGAACTTTGGGAGACATCTCAATTTCATGTTTAAGAATTATGATTTACCAAAGTGAAAGTGATTTTAAAAGATTTCAAATATTCAGTTGTTATTGTCTTAGTATATACCACACATAGCATACCAAAGAATAACTGATTCGAAGTATTACGCACGGCAGAGATTTTAATAAAAATGCCCATCTTCAAAGAAAACACCTGTCATTTTCCATGATTGTTAAGAAATAGCGATAACAAGGGCATTATTTCACGCCCTAGAGGCAACACGCTGGGGATTTGGGCAAGAAATGAGGTTTTTATTTTCTCTTGACATGAAAGAAGGGCAAAAAATCATGTTCCTTCAAGAAAAGTAAAAGAAAATCGAAAAAAGTCGACCAAAATTTTTGTTTGCCGTTCTAAGGAATCTTTTTTTAGGAACCTTTTTATATATTATACACTTAAATAAAGTTTCTTTCCTTTCCTTTTTTTTCCAGTCTAAAGTCAAACAACTGACTTCTCGCTCAACTCACTGGCGAATAACCAGCAGCTTTCAGCCGGATGGGCTTGACTATAGGTGGGGATCACGTTCGAGAAAATATCAAAAACTTCGACTCGATCGATTTCGGAGGAGCATGAGTTTGCAGGAGAATAGAATATATCAATGTTCGCGGACATAGCTGCAGCGACTGTCGTACAAGTTGCTTTCAGCGTAACGAAGAGATTCTGCACTTCGACAGTTCAATTTTCCGGTGTGAATTTGAAGAGAGTCATGACTCTCTTCCAGGACCAGTGCATCGAAAGGAAGGGGAAGTTCGAATGAGGTCGAATGCGGTATGGTATGGACAACTGCCAACAATTGGTTGGTGGGTATGTTATCGCCTTGTCTTTTCTGGTTTCTAACGCGGTAATCTGCCTTCAACAACGGGGCATTCGAGACGTCTTGAAGTCCAATACAACATTCAGATCAAATGTAGTGCGACCGAAGGACACCATTGCTTCGTCTAGTCAAGACGGGGTAGTCTACTAGCCTCCCACACGAGTTTACCCAAAAGTGGATTGTTCCGTAATCCACGAACGGAAGTAATCCACCAACGAGGAAATCTACATTAACTAATAGAAATGCAGAAAACCAGTATAATAATAATAATACTAAGACTAATAATAATAACAATAATAATAATAATAATAATAATAATAATAATAATAATAATAATAATAATAATAATAATAACTTTATTCATTCAATACAAGGAAAGGGAGAGATACCAGAGGTTATCCCTATACGAGGGTATCCGCCCAGTTGTTATTAGGGAGCTTACGAAACAAGGACGACGACGGCTACGAGGACTTCATTTAAAAATACAATTTCGCGTTATTCGTATCACTACGAAGCTATTTCATGTCGTTTTGCGTTAAAAATGTGTAGTAACTGTCGAGGAATTAAACTGGTATCAGTGGCTTGCAAGCGTAGAGAGTGAACTGAAAATTTATCGTCATGTGCTAACGTCCTCCACAGAACCTTGAATTTGGTCATTTCACGTCGTCATTTAGGAGATGACGGCAAAGAAATGTACCAAAATGTAAAACGCACGTACAGAGCGTGTAGAGCCATTGTTTTTGCTCACTAAACCTATTGTTTTGAAGCATCTTCGTTGCCGTCGGCGTCGTCGTTTCGTAAGCTCCCTAATGATCTAGAGTCGATTTTGAGGAGGAGGAAAACCGGAGCACCCAGAGGAAAAAACCTCGGAGTCAGATTGAGATCGACTAAAACTCAGCCCACATACAACCTCGCTTTGCTTCATCCATTTTTCCAGAGGAAATTAATTATAAGGCCAACATTTATACAGTTTTAACATTATTGTGAAATGTCACTCGGGCCCGGCAATACGGGGAGTGTTACACTGTTATTTTCAAGGAGTAGATTTAACTCCAAAAAGGGAGTTTAAAAAAAAGGTACAAAACCACTCCATTTTTGGAGTAAAATTCACTCCGGTATTGCTTACTCCGTTTTTGGAGTAAAATGTACTCCTATATCTTTTACTCTTTGTTGGGGTAAAAATTTACTCCAGTATTGTTTACCCCTCCTGTGGTGTAAAATTCACTCCAATACAAGGGTAAATTTTATCCTTCTATTGGAGTGAATTGAACTCTTTAAATGGAGTTCAATTTACCCTTGACAGAGTTAAATTAACTCCAAAACTGGGGTGAGACAAAAAGGTACAAAACCACTCCTTTTCAAGAGTAAAATTTACCCTCTTATACTTTACTGCCCTTGTCAGAGTAATATTTACTCTCTCTACAGAACACATTCACCCTCACTAGATCTACTGTACCTTCATTTATAGTCAGATTTCTCATAAAACCATGAAAAGTTCATTTTTTTTAAATATTATGTAAAGAAAAGACCAGGTTTACAATGAAGCATCTAATACTGGTAATTTTAATCATAAGATTGCAAAGAATGCACATCGATATGCATGATAAATACAATCTGTATACACATACAAATACATCACAAAAATCAAAGCTATCTTTATTCTAATTATTCGGGCAATAATAAAATGGCAATCAGCTGTATGTGTTCTTGCCTTAAACAAAGATACATTGAGTGGTTTGTGTTTTGATTACAGATTGCAACAATGAATGGCTTCAAAATAACTTCAATTACAAAAACTAAAGCAAACAACATACTTGGATAAATGTGACTCAGTATAACAAAATGGGTTTTATGTACATGTAATACAAGTCAGTCTTACAGAGAGAAGTCAAACGTAAAAAAATGGAACATGCCTTATGATAACTGATGCAAAAATTTTGCCATCGTTGACCTTTACCAATGTGTTCTTTTTTTCTCCAACAGAATTGTTTTCAAAAAGAAAAAAAAAAAACACAGAACTTAGGCAGATAATTTACATTAAGAAAAAAGTAAAAACTCTTTTTGTTTCCAAAAAGAAGAAAAAAAAACCCCTGAGATTAAGCTGATAATTAAGTATGCTCCCAGCAAAACAATTACAGCGAATAAGAGTTTTAACAAAACCTTGCTTTCTGCCACAAGGTAAATGTCTCTAGTTCAATTAGTGTGCCAGAAGCAACAATCCTTGCAAATGTTGTTTTTAGAACCTCTCCATTGATTGACTCATCATCCTTAAAAGTAATTAAAGAGAATAATGATTAGTATCACCCCTTCCAAAATTAAGATCATTTGACAATATTCTAACAAAATAGGAAGAAAGCACAAATCTAATACATCCCTAATCCTGAGAAACAAAAGACACCAGCCACCAATTTTGGTGCACCAAATAAATGGAACCACATGTAATACCGGTACTTGCATGAGATTATATCTGTAACATTGTTCTTGATTCATTGAGTAACTCAGTTAACTATCAAATTAATTTTGTCATAATGATAAAAGTACACATATAGTGGTGGAACTCATGGAACAAATCTTGAAAATATATTGCCAGATGCTTTCTTTGTCTTCAACACTTTTCCAAAAAAATTATGTGTGATGACGTATTTAGAATTATCTCATTTAACAGTAGTTCAAATTTTAAACTGAAAGCAGATATTGGGTGAGACAATGGATAAATGAAACTGCAGCATCATCTTCCGCTAATCGCTCGGCATTACTAGTCTATACGTACACAGGCCTGTAACTCAGACAGTGCTTTATAATTATTTTATTGCAGTGACTGTCAAGAATTAGTTGTTAAAGTGTAATTTATGTGAGTTATTTGTAAATATCTATATGCATCAGTTGTTTAAAAGCAACAATCAGCTTCTAAGTCTTTCAGACTTTCAGCTGTTTGACTGCATTACGGGTTTTTTACAGAAACATGCTTCAAAGGAATTTTTTCATTGCACCAACCTTTTCTTTTATCTGAGGGTTTCCTCCAACTCCTCTTCCATAGATGATACATGTAGTGGTATGTAGGGTTTTGCTAAAAGCAGGCCCGCGGCCCAGCGGCCCGCGGCCCGTCACGGCCCAGCGGCCCACGGCCCGCGAAGGCCCGGAGGCCCGGTAGCCCAGTCCTCATTTTCCACACTTTTTCTGTCCAGCGGTAAATCCACGCACATGCACAGATCTGCATCGGGTTTGGAAGTGCAAAATGGACGACGGTGAGTTTGAATTCGTTTACCATTTTAATCATTTGAATCCTTGTTTCTGTTTGTTGTTGTAAACAGACGAAACAACAGAGAATGACAACATTTTTCACGTAGCAACATGCAACGAAAGAAAGGATCGAAAAGGATTGAAATGATTATTAAAATGGTAAACGAATTCAAACTCACCGTCTTTCATGTACG
The DNA here is from genome assembly GCF_036669925.1 of Montipora capricornis. Lineage (NCBI taxonomy): Eukaryota > Metazoa > Cnidaria > Anthozoa > Scleractinia > Acroporidae > Montipora > Montipora capricornis. The sequence goes on along the minus strand of NC_090891.1, from coordinate 7,685,639 downwards.
CGCCCAAACCCGATGAAAATCTGAGCATGCGCGTGGATTTACCGCTGGACAACAAAACTGTGTGGGCCGCCGGGCCGCGGGCATGCTTTTAGCAAAACCCGTGGTATGTACTGTATGTTGCAAGAAGAAGGCATCTTCTTGCCTAGCCTCAGCACTTTCTGTAACCAACTCTTTGTCCAAACTTCCCAGCAATCTTTTAATGAACCAGTTCCCAGCTGTACCCACCTCCAATTTGAACTGTTAATCAACAAATAAATATAGTGAAACGTTTCAGTTTTCTTGGAAAAAATAATTCATAATCTCAGTCACATTTCCAAACAAAAATTATTACCGCTACTTACAGATAAAAGATGTCACAAGAATTTCATC
>NC_090891.1:7665270-7667770 GCF_036669925.1 Montipora capricornis | reverse complement strand
ACCCCCTTGCACATTTTTAATAGATCGTGCACAACAGCAAAAACACGTGAAAAGTCAAGTAAAAGACTTGAAGATATCGACATTTTTTTTGCAAATGCTGGAAAAATCTACAAGTGCCTTTAATCTAACGACAAAGTGGAAAACGTACCTGACTTTGGGATCAAATTTCATGCACTGTCCCACTTTACAGTTAACATTTCCAACCGTTCAACCCGCTCTGCCACCGCCATCTTTTACAAAGGCGCAGAATGTTCCTTTGTTGTCCATATCGAATAGAATTTTGGGTAGATAACCCAACTAGTTCCGAACAAAAAACGAATAAAGTGAAGTGTATACAGAATCCTCCGATTTCTGCAACGGCCGCCATGTTGTGACGTAACACGGTTATCAAAATTGATAACAATCCTGGACTGACAAATGTCCAGTCTTTAAAGATTTTTACTTCAGTTAAAACTCGGCTGCCTCCGCATAGATCTTGTGACTGGACTTTTATCCATTCAAAGAAATCGTCGCTAGAGCTAGATAAAAGCCAATCGAATTCTTTTGTGAAAGCTGACAAGTCTTCCCATTTAACACGGTCTTCTTCCAATCTTGAGGTTTTTGAAAGTAGGTACTGCCATACTCGGCCGCCGTTAACTCTTCACTGGACTCTACTCGCCTGTGGAAAGGCCTCCTTTAAAATAATCCCCAGTTCTTTGACTTGCAATAGTAAATTTTCCTTTTCGGAGCTGTTATTTACATAGTCGTCGAGTATTTCTTGTACGGAGATAAAGTTTTGTTCATCTCTTCGATAATTCATTGAAAGCCTGCAGGTAAAATAGTCAAGTTCGATCAGGGAAAAATCAAACACGGTAATTTGTGGCTCACGTTCGAAAGCCAACTGGTCTGATATCTTACCATTTAGAAACAAACAGTGTTTTTTTCTGTTCGATACTTTGGATCTCCTCTCGTCCGGCTGCTTTTCGCGCAACGGAACGGGTCTTTTCAAGGGAGAAGCCGCCATTATTTTAAAAATCCCTCAACAGCTGATGTTTTGATTCTCGAACGGTCTGTTGCTTTTGCGTTTCCGGTGCCAATTCACTTCCGTCACCAAGTGCTGCGGTTCACATCGAACGAAGTCACGTGGTACAAGTTTCCTCCCTTTCCGTATTTTATACTGTAAGCCGATCCTTGCGAGCCCCCAGTCTCTTCGTTTGCGGTATACAGAATGTGTAACGAAACTGTAACGCGATCGTCTACGCGATCAAAATAACCCATTATTTCAGACGTTTTCGGCGGGTTTTGATGTTCTAACGACAAACATATCTCCTCTGGACCCTGTGCGGAAATCAGTAAAGAGCTGCACCGGTGACTGCTGACCAAAACGGCTCACTAGTTTCCAGTCTGTTCTCTATTGTGTTATCCAAGATCGCGGAGGATAACGACTTTAATTACCGCGTCGTCCAATTAAAAACGAAAAAACCAGCAAGATTCAGAGCGGCTCATCGTATTAACCCTCACTAAAATGTGGAAAGATACCGGCCTTTATTAACAGGTTTTAATCCTGTAAAACTGTTGACTTGGACGGGAGCATACTCTACTCTTAACCCTTTCAGCGGCAGCCCCGTGGGGTTCCCCATTGACGAGTAAAATCGTCTGGCGATAGACAAAGTAAGATCTATAAGTGGCACTATTGGGAGTTAAAGGGTTAAGGGGGACATAGTTCATGAGTGAATCCAGCTGTTGTTAGCCCTTTCACCCCCGTGGGGTTCCCCATTGACAAGTAAAATCGTCTGGCGTTAGACAGGGTAAAATCTATAAGTGGCACTATTGGGAGTTAAAGGGTTAATGGGGACATAGTTTTTGAGTGAATCCAGCTGTCGTTAACCCTTTCATCCCCGTGGGGTTCCCCATTGACGAGTAAAATCGTCTGGCGTTAGACAGAGTAAAATCTATAAGTGGCACTATTGGGAGTTAAAGGGTTAATGGGGACATAGTTTTTGAGTGAATCCAGCTGTCGTTAACCCTTTCATCCCCGTGGGGTTCCCCATTGACGAGTAAAATCGTCTGGCGTTAGACAGAGTAAAATCTATAAGTGGCACTATTGGGAGTTAAAGGGTTAATGGGGACATAGTTTTTGAGTGAATCCAGCTGTTGTTAACCCTTTCAGCCCTGTGGGGTTCCCCATTGACGAGTAAAATTGTCTGGCGTTAGACAGAGTAAAATCTATAAGTGGCACTATTGGGAGTTAAAGGGTTAATTAGTGGAGTACTAAATAAGAGGCGTACATTTTACTGCGTTTAGTTTTACTCCACTTTTTCACTCCAACTCCTTGAAAACAAAGAATTAATCGGTGGATTTCACAAAAATAAAACAACATTCCACATTCCACATCTTAGACTGGCTAAACTTAAATTTACCCTACAAAAATACATATATAGGAGTAAAATCTTCTTCTACTTTTTCTCTCAGAAAGTAGAATTAGTAAGTGGGGTAGACTTTACTCAGTATCCCGATAAAT
>NC_090891.1:7657770-7660270 GCF_036669925.1 Montipora capricornis | reverse complement strand
GCGAATGAAAAAGGAAAAAAGACATTTCAGAGTCAACTCTCAATAGACAGCGAATAGGAATAACGCTAAAATTAGAAGCCATAAAAAAAACCTTATCAGTTCAAGGTGAAAAAAGAATTTTACGGATGTACTTTATTCCACTTTATCTCTGAAAACGAGATCATTCACATTTTGTGGTATTTCATTGAAACACGCCAGGTTGGCTTGGAACAAGAATCAGCAAAATACGGCAATGCAACCAAGAAAGAACAAACTTCAAACAAGATCCGCTCCAACACTTAAATAACGTTTAGGTGCTATAAACAAACTTCTGAAAACACAAGCTAGTGAAATTTCCCCCTAATATTTTACGAGAACTCATTGCGATAAGGTGCATGGGCACCCAATGAATCTGTTCCCCAGAGGAATCTTGCTGGCTGGCAAAACTACAGGTGTTTCGATGAGCTGGCTGGGAAATTTTGTTATTGATAGAGGTTTTGCCTGGGAATTACTGACTTTTTCTAGCATTTCAACCCGAGCTGGCTGTAGAAAGTCTGAAGACTGGGGACGACTAATATAAAAACAAAATAAAAAAAAAATAATAATAATAATAATAATAACAAAGAACCCCTTCCCTCTCCCAGAGAATAGTCACAAACATACGACGGCTGGTCAGAGTGATTGCGCATGCGGAAAAAAAACTGTTTTGTCCCAGTTTTGTCGCTTTTGTTCGGTCGTTTCGGATCGAGGGATTTGAAAGCGTGCGGAATTCCTGGCTGGGAAATACATTTGATCAGCTGGCTGGGAAATTTCTTGTGTGTCTTGCTGGGAAAAAGGAACAGATAATGTTTTCCCAGCAACACCGAAAAACACCTGAAAATGCCTTGATAACATTTATTTTCATTAACTGGGGTATAATAATACATTTTACAACAAATTGGTCGTTGGGTACCCCTGAAGGTGTTTAAAACATAAGGGCAAAGTTTTCCTGTCACTGTCGACGCACATCAAAAACCAGTTAGGCAAACGGATTAACTTCTTGCACTAAGTATTCTGTTTTGTCGTTGTCGTTCTCTTTCGCTCTTCTTTCGTTTCTGTTCTAGTCATAGGCCCTCCAGGCATCATGTAACCGTAATAAATATGCCAAAAATTGCAATACAGAGAAAAAAGCAGCTTTAAGCAAATTAAAAATAAACACTCAGCTTTAAGTTTATATCCCTCCTAAGCTTGACTTGAATAACTGCGTAGCCGCCAGTGTGGACCACAGATATCATGATATGTCAAAATAAACTGGATTGAAGCCAGCGAAAAATGCAGAAAGAAAACATTTTCCAAACCGTTTTCCACCTGAACACGAAAAGCGTTGACTGTGTAAGAACTATAGTTGATGTAGTATACCCGTGTAGCCGCTTCGAGCCACAGAAAGCGCGCGAAAAATGAAGCCTCGCTTATGTTTAGGTGAGTTAACCTGGGTTGAGCCTGCAATCCAATCGAAAACCAGTACCAGGGCAGCAGTCAACTTAAAAAAAAGAGCTAATCTCGGTGAACTCTAAGCTTGAGCCCGCGATATGGTCTCGTGATACTGGTCAGCGGATACCTTGTTTGAACAGGTGTCAATTGATCAAAAGATGGATGTCTAGTATCAAAGATGTATGCTGTAAACTAGCACTGATGATAGTGGTCACATTGGCATACAAGGATGGGTGGACGTACGTACGTACGTACGTCATGGCTATAAAACGGAAATTTCTCCATCGATGGGTTACCATATTATCTTAATTATGGTGCTCCGCGCGCGCGGAGCTCCGCTATCAATGATATCCAAACCTCTTCAAAAATTTTAGTTTCTTCCTGTTTGCCGATGACACAAACTTGCTTTTTGCAGATAAAAATTTGATCTTAGAAAGTATCGTATACACAGAACTAGACAATGTTTGTGACTGGCTGTTATCTAGCAAATTATCTCTCAATATTGATAAATCTAATTTCGTACTATTTCATCTTCACTAACGAAAAGATTTAAATCGATATTCATCTTAACAATGAGAACAAAATGATGGAGCAACTTGAAAGCAAATATTTTGTCAAGTATCTTGGTGTAATGATTGATAGTAACGTTCCTGGAAATTTCACGTAGACTATATTGCGCTCAAAATAAGTAAAACTATCAGTGTTATATATTGTACGATTCAGACACTTTGTACCACCTTTTATTGTTTTAAATATATGTCCGGCGCTCTTTGATACACCCATACATTTCTTACGGACTACTGGCCTAGCCAGAGAGGCGCGGTGGCCTCATGGTTAGTGTGCACTACTCCGGATCGAGTGGTCCGCGTTCGGGTCCTGGCTGGGGACATTGTGTTGTGTTCTTGGGCAAAACACTTTACTCTCACGGTGCCTCTCTCCACCCAGTTGTATAAATGGGTACCGGCGAAATGCTGGGGGTAACCCTGCGATGGACCAGCATCCCATCCAGGGGGGAGTAGAAATAGTCCTAGTCGCTTCATGCTAAATTAAC
>NC_090891.1:7652770-7655270 GCF_036669925.1 Montipora capricornis | reverse complement strand
GACTCGGGTATACTCGAAAAATCTCGGAGTTCTCCTTGGCAGGTGTCGAATATACTTAACGACCTTTTTGATTACTAGTTCGGACTGATGCTCTGCCATTAAGCTGACAATGGTCACGCTTTACCACCTAAATTGTCGATTGTAGCATTTTCACCGGCAGGCCTTTTCTACAACCAAGCCCAAGAATAGCTGCGTACTGACCCAGTTTTGGCATTTTCCAATATTAATATCCCTTCACTGTTATATCAGCCTTACTCTGTTTAGCTTTATGACCTAAGTGCATTTTGCAGGATTTTAAAATGTGGGAAAAAAGATATTTTTAGAGAGTGGGACCTGATAGATTATTTGAAAAAGATCTTGCTTGTTTAACCCTCGCCTGTTACCCGTTACCCATCATCCATCACCCGTCACCTGTCCTCCGTCACCCGCCACCCGTAGAAAAGGGTCGGTACGCAGCGTATTACAACGGCTCTCGGGATTGGCTCAGAAACCAATGGACCAACACAAACAACCAATCAATGATGGACCCTAACATTAAAGGCAATAGAGCTGCGTCCTTAAGGGATCAAAAGAAATTAGAGGTTTTAAAGAGCTGCGTCCTATCTCCAATATTTCGAAAGACACTGCCTTTCCCCGTCAAGGTTTTACAAGCCATGACTACACGTACGGTTAACAAAGACGTTGCAATTCGGTATATCAGCCTTGCGCTTTTTAGCCTTTTGTAATATTTAAATCGCTGATAAGGTCCTTCACCAGGATCCGGTGCTTCTGTTTTGTTACGCTGGTCTTTGCTTAGAAAGTTATAATAGGTCAAACAACAATTACTTACTTTCTGGCGATCATGCACTTTTTACAAAATAATTGGATTAACATCAAGAAACTCGTGCCCAGTCTATAACTAAACTTTACAAGGAATATTGGTGATAGGCCACTTCGGAAAATACCATAATACTCTATATTTGTTTTCTCCTTAAATTGGAGTATCCATTCTAGTCACAACCATTCAGAATCTCAAACTGGCACGCAGATTTGAATACTCAGTTCAAATTTCAAAACTGCTGGTCACTCGTGACACAGCTTGGCTGTAGTAGTCGCAATTATTCACGATGACGGCATCTGGGAAATATAAAAGAAGGAATAGCCTAACCCGATACCAAATGCGCTGGCAGTTCTTGTCACCTGCCACCTGTTACCCGTCATCCACAACCCGTACAAAAGTACTGCTGCATATACACCAGTCGATAGAAACGTCACCATCCTTTAATGACTAGTCACCATCGATAAATACGTCTCTCCGTCGCTCACCGGAGTTAACATACACTGAGACATCTTTTTTCGTACACTTTGCGGAGACAAACGAAAGAGACATTTTCGCGTGCTAAGACATTTACGAACCCGAATAATTTTGCCCTTTTAAAAACAAGTGGTAATTCTATGCCAACTGCGTTAATTGGTGATTTGATTATTGCCTGAGGGAAACTGAATTACAACGGGTTGAACAATAACATTTATTCCCTATTTTCATCATTGTTTAGAATGAGTGTTCATCCTTTCCGTGCCAAAACAGGGGAAAATGTGTCCCCAATTACAAATGGCGAACGTTTAAATGCTACTGTACAGACGGCTTCAAAGGAGACTATTGCGAAATAGGTAAGTTATTAATTAACTAACGAAGAGAGATTTAGACGGCACGATTTTTGCTTTGTGCATGCACTTAGCAAGATGTCATACTTACAATCATTTTCACACGCTTGACTCGTGAACATCTGTCACAAGGGAGTCACAGGGCCGATTTACGCCGTGACGTAATCGAAAAGTCCTAAGCAACAACCGTCTGAATCGCCCTCGAGATCTTTTTCAGATATTATAGCATAGCATCAGATAAAAGGAAATTATGAAGGATTCCTAGGTGTAAGGGGGGAGGGGGGGAGGGGGGGGGGGGGCAAGGGTTTTGTTTCTTTGTTTCCTTCAAAAAAATTGGTCTATTATCCCTTGTTTTCACCATTTTTCTTCACTTGGTCCTTTATCTGAATGAGCCATGACCATTTTAAGTTCTCTCGAGGAGGATTGGGCCGACTGTCATGGTGTTTACACTCGGTTCTTAGCGCTTGCTTAAGAAATGGATTTCTAAGCCAAAAGAACTATACTGTGAGGATGCTAAGTAGTTTTATTACTTTATAGACGTATTAGCAAATGCATCGTCAGTAATTAAACGCAGTATTTCAAGTTTATATGGGAAAAAAGCGCTCAAAACCTGGCTCGAGTTCATCGGCAAACGAAGAAGAAATGCCTGGTCAGGATTTTGGTACAGAAAACGATCTCTATAGAAAACTGAAAGAGTCAATCGAATGCCTAAAAAGATTGGTCACTGAGGGTCTTGCCAGATTACATGGTGATCTAGACATACTACGAAGCGAATTCAAATCGGATATTAAAGAAATGAGCTGTACTATAAAAGACCTCGAAAAGAGTTTGAATTTCACGCAAGACGAAGTTGATA
>NC_090891.1:7642770-7647770 GCF_036669925.1 Montipora capricornis | reverse complement strand
TCTGGAAAGGTAAAGATAAAGTTAAACGCGCGGTTCTAATAAATCAAATAGAAAAAGGTGTACTTAAAATGCCTGACTTGAACTCGATGATCTCCGCTCAAAGAATCATGTGTATAAAGAAGTATCTAACTCCAAATGCAGCCAGTTGGAAGTATTTCTTGGATTTTCATTTAAGGAAGGTTGGTGGTAAATTCTTGTTTCACTGCAATTTCAACTATTCCAAGTTATCAATAACCCTAAATTTTACAAAGAGTGCATTATGACATGGGCCTCCTTAAACTGTGTAAGCCCTTCCTCAGCCTCGGAGATTTATGAACAATTTTTATGGAACAATAGGTTCATCTGCATTGAATCCCGCTCAGTTTTCAACCAAAAGTTAATTGATGTTGGTATTATAACTATTCGGAACCTCCTCGACTCACATGGCAATTTTAAACAGCTTTTTTACCTACAACATGCACACCTCTCACCTATAGATCATTATTTCCTTTTTAGTCTCTTTTGTGCCATCCCGGAGGAATGGCGTAGATTGTTAAAGACAAATGAAAATGCAGCTCTTTTACACGATTGTTATGTAGATTTGGATAGTTTTTCACTACACCTTGGAGGGGAAAAGGTTGATGTTGAAAAGATTCAATCGAAACTATTGTATGAAACGTTTTCTTCTAAAATCTGTTGTAATCCTACCTCTATGAAAAAATACAACGAAATGTTCAACACAAAGACATTTGAACTAGACTGGGAAAGAATATTTTCTTTGTCTTTTAAAATAACGTTGAATACAAAGTTAAGAGAATTCCAACATAAAGTTCTTCATAGAATTTGTTATACAAACATTATGCTCTTCAAATTTGGTTTAGCCGTTTCCCCTTTATGTTATTTCTGTAATAAAGAACTGGAGACATTAGAACCGTCTTCTTTTTTTACTGTAGTAAGGTTAGCACCTTTTGGAACGTGCTAAACATTCTCCTCAAATCGCAAAAGTTAATTTCTAAAAACTTCCATATCCAAGATATTTTATTTGGGCTTTTTTCTGCGCCGGATAATGTTGATGACAATATTCTAGTTAATTACATTATACTTGAGAGCAAATACCTTATTTTTCGTTCGAAATTAAGCCAAACGTTTCCTACTATTGCCCTGTTAATATCAAAATGCAAAACAACGCACCAGATCGAGCGTTTCATTGCGAGGAAAAATAACAAAGTCCATTTTCATAATAAAAAATGGCATCAATTTTTACCCATAATGGAGTATGAGCTATCACCTCCAACTCCCAACTTAAACTAATACTGTAGTATTGTAATATGTTGAATTGTGTATAGTGCAGTTTTGGATGTTCTGTGTTTATTATAGATAGGTAGCGTAGTTTCGATATATAGCTCCTATGTATAGTTTAAAATTAACATGTAAACTAATAAATGAGGATATATTAATTAAAAAAATAAAATAAAATAAAAAAATTTAAGTTCTCTCGTAGGCCATCCTCTGAGGGAGGTTAACGTTATTCCATTTTTGAAAAATGAATGCAAAAATTGAGAACTCGTGAGAGTTACACTTCGCGCTTTTCACATTGGCCTGAGAACGGGAATTGTCCTTGATTATAACAAATCACTAAATTTCACTTAAATTTCATGCCTTGCCCTTGTTTCACCGAAGAACAGGCATCCCTCGATTCTTTCCAATCCTACGGTATCTTTAATAAGGATAGGACACCAGAGTGAAACTGCATAATCAAAGATAGGAGGCCTTTCATTCTTATACAACATGGACAGCATTTCTTGATGTGAAGGCCCAGGGGCGTTCTATGGCCCTACCATAAGTCAGGCGAGATCACGACGCCCAGGTCTTTTGCATTCTTGACAGATTTTAGTTCTGGTCCCATTAGTATAGAAATCAGGAGCAACTTGTCGCAGTTTTGGGTTATTCGCCGCACTGTCTCTCATTTTCCGGTTTAATCCTAAGCTGCCATTGAGTTCCCTATTTAACGAAGTGGTCAGTATGGGATTGAAGGGCTCATGTATCAGTTTCAAGGTTAAACAGCTTTCTGTGCACTTTTTCCGGTGTCATCAGCAAACCTTCCATTAGAGGACGATATGTCCAGTTAATATAGATGGGAAACAAAATGTGGCCCACAAGGAATGTTCCCTCCGGACCTGACGGGAGACCACTACAGAGTAATAACTGCCGCGCACGGTTTTTGCTCGGTTTGTTAAGAAGTCAATTTCTAAACCATTGCACATCTAATTCCATAGCCATATACTTGAGGAGAAGACGCTGTTACTCGGGAACCACGATAAGCAGGCTTCTCTTCAGTTCAATCTGAAAACGGTCAATTCAATTTAATATTTTTACATACGTACCACAATTCCTTAAAGGGATTATGTCACATTATTTTAGGGTGTCTCGGGGAAATATTTAGTAAATCAATAGTTTAAAACTAAAAAATAGTTATGTAGAATTCCTTTACTTATAAAATTATCATCATATCACAAACAAGATGATTCTGAGCAAAATCTATCTTTATTCAGGCAATTTGAAAAAAAAATTGAAAAACGTCGGGCTGATTTGTTTCAAAAATACCCAAATGCAAACCGTTTCAATCCTGACCATTAGTAGCCATCCATGCTTCTTTTCCCTTTGCTGTATTTCTTTTATGTTGTTCAACAGATTTAAGGGGTCATTGCAGTGTTTCATTCTACTTTTTGGGTTTTTAGGGTGTCATGAAATTACATCATTTTGCGTGACATAGCGCCTTTAACGAAAGTCTAACCTGTTTTGGCTTTCTGAAAAGCTAACAACTACATTTGACCGTATGTTTTCTTTCAGCTGTTCAAAAGTCGTGCAAAGATTTTTATGATAAACACAGGTGAGAGAATATATAACATGAAGCTCTCGCAATGTTCGCAAGTAGGCATTATTACATCTCTCAGATAGTGCGCGCGCTGTGATTGGCTAAATCAGAGGGCCGTATTCTGCAGTACGGCCCGCTAAATTTGAAATTTCGATAAAACATTGCCTAGCAACTTTTTCATGCCGTTTCTGTTACATAAACTTGTAAAACTGTTTTAATCTTGCAAGCAACTATTTCAAACAGCCAAGAAGATTTAGTTTTTTTTATTTCGACAGGGCAATCTTTGTGGCAGTTGAACCTTCGGCTTGACTTCAACTAGTTTTCTTTCCCCCGCAGCTGATTACCAGAGATATGCAATAAACATCTTACTAACCTCGTTTTCTTGGTCCGTACTGTAAAATTACGGATTCCCGTTGATTTATGGCCAGCGCGGTTCACGCTTGGCCATAGATGAACAAGAAAAAACACTAGGTAAATAATTTTAAAGTACGGCCCTCGCACTCGGTTAGTAAGATGTAGTTAACGACCGTCAGTACGTCTGCAAACCAGGTTGCAAGTAGCAACCAGGTTGTCTTCAATGGCCATCGATTTCCAAAGCATAAGACTGATCCATCAGGCGTGGACAAAAGGTTAAGACGCTTACCCCATGACCACTCTGAAAATTTTGAAAGCAGCTCCACCATACTGTGTGCTTTTAGCGACTTTGTTATCCCCTACAATGCAGCCAGGAAGGTTAACTATGTTATGATTCGAGTGGATTGTTAAGTACACTTTCTTCCAAACGCATCATTTACATTTCCTTTCAATATGATTGCTGGGTTCTCTTTTTGAGCTCAGACGACATGACGGCATCTACAAATGATTCATCGCTTCACTGCCTTTGGTTTTCGGGCTGTTAGAGGTAACCCATGCTAAACTATAAAAACAGCTAATTTTGAGTCGCAGGACTCATAAATCTAGACAAGGATTAAATCATACAGTAACTTGGAAACAAATTTCTGGGTTTCTAAAGAAAAAGATGTGCTGCGTCGGTGGGAGAGTGAAACATCACAATTTAGTTTGATCTAACTTGTTGACAAAGGTCGAATTACCACCGTGAACGATTTAGAAAGCTGACCCTTCGAGAGTTAGCCCTTCGCCTGAGTGAATAGAGGAATTGTGGGTGTTGTTTGTTTTTTTCGAGGGTGTGGAGGAGCTTTGCCATTGGTGGAAATATAGAAACATGAATTTGTGAATAAATTAATGGAATGAGAGGCGTTCATTGTTCCAGATCTTTGCGGCTTTCTGTGCTACCGTGGTGTAAGGATAGGCCGAGACTTTGTCATGTTGTGGTGGGAGTGATTAGCAAGACTAAAATGGCGCGCAACTGGTTTTGACGCATTTTTGTCGTTTTTTTTTCTACATCTCGTAGGTGTTCGCGAAAGCGGTCCGCCAATCTTCTCCCTGTTTCCCCTATGTAGGTCTTCTTACATAGTGTGCAGGTTATGCAATAGATTTGACTTAAACGAATCGATTCAGTCCACAGGAACACAGAAAGCCGCTAAAATCTCGAACAAAACTTCATCTTTTAACTAGGTACACGCTATCCTCACAGAATCAATGAACACCTCCCACTCCATTAATTTATTCACTAATTCATGTTTCCATATTTCCACTAATGGCAAAGCTCCTCAACACCATCAAAAACACCAACAAAACCCACAATTCCTCTATTCGTTCTGACAAAGGGCTAACGCGCGAAAGGTCAGCTTTCCAAATCGTTCACGGTGGTAATTCGACCTTGCTTTATGATAATACTGTTAATCCCATCAAAATATACCTTTGTGATATCGAAAGATAGCGTCATATAGGATATAGCATTTTAGTCATAATATATCCGTGTCCACGCAGGGTCTGGTGTTTATAGCTCTTTCCATACCTAACAGGTCAAACGTGAGCATCATTGTAACCCTGGACCTGGGAACGCAGCTACTTCCCATTTTGTGTCATATGGGGGATTTGGGATGTGGAGATGGTGGATGGACGCCGGTCATAAAGATCAACGGAAACAAGGTGCTCACTTGTTTAACTTTCGTTTGACCAACTTTACTAACAGAATAAAATTGAAATGCACTAGCACAACAGGACTTATTGGATTAATAATAAT
>NC_090891.1:7635270-7637770 GCF_036669925.1 Montipora capricornis | reverse complement strand
AATAATAATAATAATAACTTTCAAATAGAAACACACAATTTTAAATTTACAAAACATGTTTCGGATGATCGACATCCATCGTCAGTTGTGAATACAAGTGAACCGCTAGTCGGTGTTATATAAAGATAGCTAATAAAATGCATGAGTACTGATTAAATAACAACGTGAATGTGAGGTAATAGAAAATACAGTGATGAGAAGACAATGGGTATTGGACGAGGAAAATTACAATGAAAGTGTTAAATTGACATGATTAACTTGCTTTTTTAATGAGGGTTTTTCCCAACCTATGTGTAAGGCCTCCTTGATTTTAGTTGAAAAGACGTGGAGGCGGTGTCAAGGATTGAAAAACAATCCTCTGAGCATAAAGATCTGCATGCTTCTGACCCATTAATGTGCTGAAAGATATGCGAGTTCTTATCAGATGTTAAATGTTCACGAACACGTGTAGCAAGATGTCGGTTTGTTTCGCCGACATAACAGGCACTACAGCCTGCGCAAGAAAATTTATAAACAACACGGGATAATTTGGAAATAGCATCTTTGGCACTGAATAAGTTCTTAATCTTGTATGGGGCAAACACTAGCTTGATGTCCAAGTTTTTACAATAGCGTTGTGTTAAATTCTTGATTCTGCGTTGAACGTGAGTCGAGAAAGGGCCAACAAAAGGTAATTTGTAATAGTGCGTGCGGATTTCATTAGAGTTGGTTATTGCGGAAGCGTGCAGGGGGGAGGCAAAGAATTTGTTAAGGTATTGTTTAACAGTTCTGTTCACTAGACTGGATGGAAATTGATTCTTTCCGAGAATGTTGGCAAGCTCCTTAATGTTGTTGTGGAAACCGGTCCAGGTGTTATTAATTTTAAATGTCCTGTCCACCAGCGTTCGTATTAACTAATAATAATAATAATGATAATAATAATAATAATAATAATACTACTACTACTACTAATAATAATAATAATAATAATAATAATACTTTAACAGGATCTTCCATCATGGTTTTTCAGATACTATTTACAAAAATGTTTGATTAAATGACTGATATAAAATAAAATGACTGATATTAAAATTATGATGAATTTTATAATAATGCTATAAAAGTCCCTAAGATATGCTGGAGTACTTAAGAAACGAGTTCAACAATTGGCTTTTCAAAGTCTTTTTGAAGCTACGAAGGTTTCTGTTTTCTCCGACATCAGCGTTCAGGTTGTTCCAAATTTTTGCGCCTCTATAAGCCAAGGTACGTTGACCTGCTGCTGTTCTAAAGAGTGGTATTTGTATAGTGTTTGCGTTCCGTGTGTTACGGGTGTGGATTTTTGAACGCTTTTTGAATTTGCTAGTGAGATATTGTGGAGCTATACCATTTATGCATTTGAATGCTAAGATTGAGTCTCTATATTGAAATATTTCTCGAACAGGGAGCCAGTTCAGATGATGTAGCAATGGTGTCACATGGTCGAATTTCTTTGAGTTCTGGACTGGTCTATATCACTAAGTTGAAATGAAAGAAATAGCTTTGAATCGTCCACGTAAGACTCAATTTGGCAAGAGGTCGTTGTCGATGGTAAGTCATTCAAGTAAATGCAAAACAGTAATGGCGACAGGATTACACCTTGAGGGACACCATGGGTAACAGGTAGAGAGTCAGAATGAGTGGAATTGATTCTGACATACTGGCGGCGGTTTGATAAATAGCTCCTGAACCACTCAACAGTAGAAGGCGAGGCACCAACGGTTGAGAGTTTTTCCAATAGTTTTTCGTGGTTTATACTGTCAAAGGCCTTGGAGAGGTCTAAGAGCACTAGCGCAGTTATTTTTTTGTCATTCATGGCTTCAAGGATGTTGTCTGTAAGGAGTATATTCAAAGTCTCCGTCGAGTGAGATTTTTGTTCCCGCTTTGATGCGATGTAAGTAACTTATTTTCTGTGAGATAGCTGTTAAATTGATCTAAGACAATTCTTTCGCAGACTTTAGAAGCTATGGGTAGAAGTGAGATCGGTCTATTATTTGCTGCTACCTCGTGATCTCCATCTTTCACGATTGGGATGACTTCTGCTTCTTTCCATTTAGCCGGGAAAGAACTGGTTAACTAATATCACAAAACAATCACTGACGTGAAGACTGCGTAAACACGACTACTTCGCATTTCGCATTCTAAACTAGCCTAGCAATTTTTAAATTTATGAAAGCGGAGTTATATGAAACACTGAATGTTTGCGAATTCAAATGATGCGATCTTCAAGACAGATCTTGCGAGCGTAAAATGCGATGAAAGAACATTTAAGATGTCTTGATTCTTGACAGTCAAAGTAGCCTGCGAATACAGGCGCCTATTGGAAGGCGACGATCCCGGGGACGGGGCTTTTGCCTTCTTTCTTCGTCCCCACCCCGGGGCATTTACACAGCTTATGTGTCCCCACCCCGGAGAATTTGCCCATTAAAAAAAAAAAAAAAAAAGTTAATGCCCGGGGGCTAGCCCGGAGTGGGGGACCAAAAGG
>NC_090891.1:7627770-7632770 GCF_036669925.1 Montipora capricornis | reverse complement strand
CTTTACAATGGAGCGGGAAAGTGACCATGTTCTACCTTTCCTAGATGTTCTAATCAATAACACTGACCCACACCAAAGTGTAACCACTGTTTACCGGAAAAAAACTTTCACAGGTTTGCGCACCAGTTATCTGAGTTTTTGCCCCTTTACCTACAAATTGGGGTTAATCAAAATCTTGATTCATAGAACTTTTAAGATAAACAACACTTGGATTGGGTTCCATACTGACCTTCAAAAATTGTCTGTCATTCTGCGGAGGAACATCTTCCCTGAGAACCTTATCAAGGAATAAACTTCTAAATATATTCAGACAGCAGTCAAGCGAAGGAAAACACAGTCCCGTTCAGGAATCGAGCCCCAGGAAACACCTAAGTTCTTCTTTAAACTCCCTTACGTTGGGCACTTCTCAGTCACGGCACAGAGGAGTATACGCAAACTTGCTAACCAGTTATGTAAACCTATTGATATAAGGTTAGTTTTTACTACTTTCAAAGTCAGGAATCTTTTTAATGTGAAAGAAGCTGTCCCTGAGGGGCTTCGCACGCGAGTGGTCTATAAATTTTCTTGTGCAAGTTGTAATGCTTGTTATCTTGGTGAAACCAGCCGACACTTCTCCAGACGAGTGCGCGAGCACTTACTTTCAGGCAGATCTTCGAACGCTTTTAAACATCTGCAGAGTTCAGAGTTTTGTAGAGCATCCTGCACACCGGATTGCTTCGAGATCCTGGACTATGCAGCCACTAAGTACCAAGTGAAGCTTAAGGAATCCATGTTTATAAAATGGGAGAAGCCCGATCTCAACCAGCAGGTGAAACACATTAACCTGAATCTCTCCCTGTAAAGTACTAAGCGCCACTCATTTAAAGTTTGTTTTGTTTAGTTTTAGTACGCAATATTGACAACGCAATGTAACGAACTTTGTAAGATCGCGCGCTTTAATTCAACGGCGATTTCAAAATATGTAACACTGAAGATGACGGATGTACCGTCGAAACATGTCTGGAAAATTAAAGAAAGGTTGTTATGGTTATACGACTAAACTTGAATTTATATTGGGTTGAGTGGATGACGTCATCAGTAATCTTATTTGCATATTTTACAAAACTTTTAAACTTTAATATCTCCGGAACCAATGCAGATATTTCCAAACGGTAAACGGCGTTTTTTATCTTTCCTTGAATTCTATATGATAAACCTAAAAATTCAAGGGATAAAAATTTGATCATAGTAGCACTTTAAATACGCATCCACTTGAAATAACGCATCCGTAAAAATAACAAACGGTTTAGTGTCCAAAGAAAGAATTTGTGGGGAAACCTCTTCCACCAGGTTTGAGCTATTAATGGTATCAGGAGCCCATCTGGAGCGTGCAACTTCCATACAGCGTCTGTGAAACGGCGTTTTCACAAGTAGGTTTATTTTCAGAATAGCCCTTCCCGCGAATTAGGTCAAAAAGCAAAGGCAGTTCCGGTTCGGTGACCCTATGACGTCAGCTTAATTTTTTGTAATTGGTCATCATTCAATCTAAAACTAAATCGGTCTGTGAAAACGCCATTACACGAACACAGTAGAGTTGTAGGCTCCGGGTCATGGCTTCCTGATGGTATACTGCTTTGTCGTTCTCGTTCTCTTTCTCTCTTCTTCTAAACACATTAAAAATAAACACTCAGCTTTAAGTATATATCCCTCTGATGCTTCACTTGAATAACTGTGTTGCCACCAGTGTGGACCACAGCTATCATAATGCGTCAAACTGGATTGAGACCGGCAAAAAATGCAGAAAGAAAATATCTTCCAAACTGTTTTCCACCTGAACACGAGCGTTGACTGTCAAGACTTCTAGTTGACGTAGCATCGCCGTGTAGCCTCGTCAAGCCACAGAAAGCGCGCAAAAAATGAAGCGTCGTTTATGTTTAGGTGAGGTATCCTGGCTTGAGCCTGCGATCCAATAGAAAACCAGTACCTGGTCAGCCGTCAACTTATAAACAAAGCAACTGACTTCGATGGATTCTAAACTTGAGCCAGCGATATGGTCATACTGGTCAGCGGATACCTTGTTTTTGACAGGTGTCAATTGACCATTGTTTCGCTAAGTGAATTTAATGTTTACACTTATTAATTCGTTTATTGACCTTTGATTTAATTGGTGATTAACTTATGATTGACAGTCAATTGCATAACATCTCATATGACACTATTTTCCCACGTACACGCGTTGAAAAAGATATCCGTTTTTTACCTTGCTAACCTGTGGTATTTTCCTGCTCTGCCGACCTGTTTTTTTCTGATCTGTTTTTAAGTTTTAATTAACACTTGCAGTTTTAAAATATAAAAGCCAAAATTACCAAAGTTCGATGGAGACGTGAAAAAACACAATCTTTAAAGCAGATCTTAAGCTCTCTACTTTTTTGCGAGCATGTCTACAAGGGAAGCCTCTAGATCTAATAAAAGGGATGGGCACTGATTATGACGCCGCGTGGGAATATTCTGATTCAATATACGGCGATAACACAAGATATCGTAAAGTTCCGCGGACTGCAAAACGGCGAAAACGCTAGAGTTTGCGATTTATAACTAGTGCACTTAGTTAAGCGATGCTATAACACTCTTAAGGAAGACAGGACACAGAATGATAAAGCGCAATTTACATACATTTTATGAGACATGACCAGATAGCCTAAAATATTTGTAAATTTTCGATTTATAGACATTTTTGTCTGTTAATTGCAAGTATTTTCTCTTGTTGTAACTGTTATATTTTTTAAACATTTTACAAACATTTTATAGAGCTTTACTCTTTACTTTAATTTACTGAGATTTTATATTCATCGGATAAAAGTGTTAAAGTCTGTAAATTCATGATTTGCAGACATTTTATGAAGTCTGTAAATGGTCCAAACTTTCCAATGTAACAGTGTTGCTGATTTGAAGGAAGAAATCAAAAACTATGTAGTGTAATCAAAGTACCTTTGACAAGAAGTATCTCAGCGGTATTTACCATAAACAACCGATGGACACACGACGAGTCTCTTTCCGCAAGTACTCTCTCCAGGTCACAGATTTCTATTTGCTTTATTTATTTATTTCCAACATTATTGAAATAGTACAAGTGTTTCGTTATGCAATGCGCTTTGACATTTCATTGATTGATTTTGATTGACATTTAGTTGTGTAATTCAATAGCAAAATATTACTGTACACAGTAGGCTTTTAGTTGCTTTGGGTTGACTGATGATCTTCAGAAGTTGAACAATTTTATGACCATTTACAGCATGCCAGAAATGTTTGCGTTTAACCTTTTCACTCCTGTGGGGTTCCCCATTGACGAGTATAAAATCGTCTGGCGTTAGACAGAGTAAAATCTAGAAGTGTCACTCTTGGGAGTGAAAGGGTTAAGGCCTGGCCAAACGCTCGCAACATCTTGCAACATTGTTGGGCACACCATGTTGCATACGGTTGGCCACCCCGTTGCGATATGTTGCAACTTGTTGGATGATGTTGGATCAAATTTGGATGTTGCGTGATGTTGTGTTCACTTTGGCCACGTTCACGCTGAACGTTCACGCAACATTATATTGCACTAGGGCATGCGCGCTAGGTCCACTTGTTGCGCGCCAGGGGCCTCGGCCACATAAACATCGACATGTTGCGTAAGTACACTACACACAGATCATTTAAAGTTAACTGTATGAAATTAATTTGCAGCTTATACAATGATTTTCACATAGTAAACAAAAACTGGTCGTATTATGGGCACGCTTAGCTGGAAAAAAATGTTGATAATTCTGCCTCCGTTATTCTAGAAACAATACATTTCAGGAATAATTGAAAATTGTTCTGACTACTTGCATTCTTTGAGAATACTCACTGCAAATATCGAAAGGTTCCTTCAAATATATCATGATTCACAAACTCTTCAACAGCGGTCGTTTTACTGCGCAGTGGAAAGCGTAAATATTAGTCACGAAAATTACGTTGTCATTCCTGTGGTCGGATACTGGGCAGCAATGGACATCTGTAAAAATGTAAATTTCACCGGCGGAAACGAAGGTAAAAACGCAAAGCTTGTTTTCATATTACAAACTACATTTGTTGTTTCAAGGCCAAATTTCACAGCTCTTGAGGCTAAGGAAGGAAAATTATAGCAGTTTTAAACTGAAGTAGTCGGATACTGGGCAACATACTGCAACTCTGGAATAGGCCATTTCCGAGTTCAAGTCTGCCTCCTCTTCAAAGTATTTGTTATGGTAATTAGTTCTACTTTACATATGAATGGAAACTAATTTTCATAACAAAAACTTCGCACTTAGACTGGCTTTGAAGATGAGGCAAGGAAGAACTCGGAAATGGCCTATTCATTCAAGAACTTCTTGACATAAGCGCAGTGATAAAAGAATGGACTTTAGATGGACGGAAAGTGTTGTTTTTTAAGAGCGGATGGTACCGAGTGACGAAGGCCAACCCAATGTAAAAATTGGTTTTATTAATCTCTTGCGACCAATACTCATATGAGTCTTTCATATCTAAATCAAACAATAAATCTTTAATAAAGATCACTCCCTATTTGAAATGATTTTTCCAAGACGGCCCGTCTACCAATTCGAACTTCTAACTTGTTCCAAATGATATTTTGCCACTTCCTTTCAGGCGCAAAAGAGTTCCGAAAATCCGACCACCAAAAAAGTAGTTCGAAATTCGCGATAGAACTGAGAGCAAATATTGTAATGCTTTATATCATAGTTACAGTTTAAAAAGAAAAGTTCTCCCCTGGGTTTTAGCAAGTGCTGTAAATAGGTTTTCTAAGTTTCATTGTTTTCACTAACTAGACGGGCACACTGGGTTGCCTGTGGTACGTGCAGCGTTCCAGGCAATTTTTTTCAAGTTGGGGGGTCATTAAAGACCATTTAAGGGCTCACCCAGAAGTCATACCAGCAGAGTCCCTTTGGCTCACACGTCCTCACACGTTCGTACAACGAAACAGATCCTTTTCTGAGGTTAAA
>NC_090891.1:7617770-7622770 GCF_036669925.1 Montipora capricornis | reverse complement strand
GTTTTAATGAGCCAATCCACACACCTTCAGTTTAAATAGTATTTACCTTGAAACCTGAAAAAGTCTTAGGCCATCCCCCCTCTTTTTTTTCGTTTACTGTCGAATGCATTTCCTGATATTGGGTCGGTCTATGGCGGAAAAGTTGGTGGATATTGTTGCAAAATTAAGACAGCGTGGGAAAAAGGATCAATCACCGAAACTCCTATGCGACATAAAAATGGCTTAAAAACGTCGTTACCTATTTTTTTTTTCTTTGGAAAATGCCAAACATTTGGGTCGGTTGGACAACGCTAAACGGAGAAAAAAAAGGGGATGGCCTTACAGTGAAACCGGTTGTTGGTTTGCGCGCCACTTTGCAGTATTGTCACGCAATGTTGCGTTTCTGATTGGCACTTTGCTCCGAGCAAGTTTCCCGATGTACGCACAGTTGACGTCCAATGGGATGCCTCGAAGTGTGATTACATTGTGAACCTTCTCCATAGTCGGGTTGGAATTTATTACTTTAATATTTTGGAAGGCCCTTCAAATGGATTTGAAATGATTAATTTCTTCGAAGAACATTTACCCTTACAGTCCTGAATTTAATTCAGGCATATTTGAGACAACACGAACAGTTATCACAGAACTTGCGATAATTCAAGGTTTGCAAACAATCACGCCGGCGATACATTGTGGATTTGTCATTTAAGAATTAAATTTTGCACAGCC
This sequence comes from Montipora capricornis, assembly GCF_036669925.1. Classification (NCBI taxonomy): domain Eukaryota; kingdom Metazoa; phylum Cnidaria; class Anthozoa; order Scleractinia; family Acroporidae; genus Montipora; species Montipora capricornis. The sequence goes on along the minus strand of NC_090891.1, from coordinate 7,622,062 downwards.
TCGCGAATCGTACCCAATGTAGAGTTATTAAGCCGTACATATATATGGTAAAAATAGAGATCAAGGTTATTTTGAACGGGTCCAAATACCTGACTCTGCATGGGAACGTGAACAGCTGGCAGCAGGTTGCAACTTCCTCCGAGCAAACTGCCAATCAAAACACCAACATTGCGCCACATTATTGCAAAGGGGCGCCCAAATGAACAACCGGTTTTACTGTAAAATAATCTAGCAGTTCAAAAAGCATTTTAGCTGAGTTAGTGTTGCCCAATACCGCCGTTGTGTCATCGACATACTGTAATAATTTGGTCTCTTCATTCCCAATAACAATACCGGTTATAGCTGAATTCTGACGAATACAGTAAACACCCGCATATAACAACACTTTTTTCAGGTTTAAGGCTGAATCGTGTTCTTATGAGGGTGCTTAGGGAGAAATCAGCCTGAAACTGTTCTTAAAATTGGTTTAATTAACATACAATGCTGTTTTGTAATAGATATTATAGTTTGTAATAGTCCTGAAGACCATAGTACTTTGATATAAGTTACTGTACTGTATTATCCTAATACCCTTTCCCTTTGTATTAACAACATGTTTTATTTATCAGGCTGAATTTGTTCTTATTTATATGGTGCTTTATTGGCCAAATTTCAGACTGATGTTCTTAAATGCGGGTGTCTACTGAAGCAACAGGCAGCGTTTCCACAACTAAACTTGTCTCGCACCACGCTCAACTTTTATTCTCCATGTATTTATAAACAACTATGAAACGGATTTACTCCAATAAGAGAACATTGAAAGACAATAACATATGGCTGTGAAAACAATAGACTGTGAGATCCATATGCTCTACGTTCCGCGAAATTTGGTACACTGACACGACAGAAAGATTGCAAATATTCACCAACATTACAAAACGGCTATTTCACAGCACCTTAAATGTCTAGAATCCATCTACACTATGGGAGTGTTTTCACGAGCGGTTTTTCAGGTCGCTTGGCGAGTGATAACCGAACATTCCTTTCCCAACTCCCTTAAAGTTAAGCGAGTCGGCAAATTTCAATAGAATTGTCATTACAATAAAGCCATCAAACCAAGGTAGCTGCTATTTTTATTATTGTAATGGCACGCGCTCTCTCCTCGTTTAATCTTGCCCGTGAAAACAAGTATCATTTTTAAGTCGCTTAACGACGTCTGCAAACAAACCACTTTCAGAAATGTTAAGCGAGACAACGGCTGTCGTGACAACACGGCCACTGAAGTGTTAATTGTTAGCAAAGCGTGTATTGAGCTTCTTGACGTGCTTATCGTTGAACGAAATGGATAAACAGTCACAAAATACGTAGTGCATACATCCATAATATACGCACCGCTTTTAACGTGCATGTATGCTGTATAAATTTCTGATCGCAGAGGATCTGCTAGATACGCAGTAACATACACCTTATTCCAAAATGGCCGCCATTTTAGCATTCGTTTGTTTCCATACAAAATGGCCCTTATGGCCTCGCTTTCAAACGTAAAATTCAAAAGAATATTTAACTTTGAACAAGGTCATAAGGGCCAATTTGCATGGAAACAAAAGAATACTAAAATGGCGGCCATTTCGGAATAAGGTTTATTGTAAATTAAAACTTATAAAACCTACAGACGGAGATCTGGTTTTTAACGAACGTGATCAACAGCCTGAAGGGACTGGATGTGCATTTCCTTAATTGTATTCTAGCAAATTTAATTTGGTCTAATCGTTCGAAAGATGAAGTTTTCGAAGCCCAATTTTAGGTTGAATCCAAGGAGAAACTTGGTGAAAATGTAAAGGACGAAAGTCTAGTAAGCTTTGAGAAATAATCTTGATATGTAGATGTACTGAACCGCAAACCCAGGATTTATTTAATCGACCGTTGAAAAAATGGTATTGATCCTCTGACTGCTGTGGGAACTGTAGATTTCACAGAACACTATCAGTTTGCATTATTTTTTCTCTTGACGAGGTTTCAGCGGCTTTCTTTGCTGTTGGGCACTTTCTGCAAGATCCAGAGTTTTTGATTTCTTCAAAGATTCTTTGCCTCTAAGCCCAAGCAGCCGGCTGGTCCCTGTGTGTCGGGAGATAGTACGCCGCCTCTCAATGGGCGCTTTCTTTGTTGCCTTGGGTGGTGTGATTTCAATGCTGAAAGCGAGACTTTCCCTCCGCGAGGAGGTGACTTCGGGTTCCTGCTTCTCTTTTGACAAATCGTCGCTTGATCGAGATCGCAGCGATGCAACAGCTGACTGCATAGCTTGAGTAAGACGCTGAGACCGCGACCGTTTTGCTGGAGTTATGTTAGGAGCAGATACCGACTTGGGTAAATTCTTTGCTTTGTGAGCATTTTCACCCGATTTCCGCTTCCTGGTATCGCAAGGCTTAAGTAAAGAAGAATCCATGCGCCCTGTTTTCAGGGCCTCCTCTTGACCGGCAATGTTCGGCCCCATTTGTGTTTCCAGCGGGTACGAGGTCTGAAGATGCGGTGGACACGAAGCATTCCGACGCTGCAGTTCAGCCAATCGGTTCCAGTCGTAATCAACTTCGGCATCTTGCTCCATTTCCGGTACAAATTCGGAACCAACGATAAAGTAGGCTTCACTGTTAGTTGTGCGCCTTTCGGGTGGTGTGTTCCTGCGCACATATATAGCACTCTGGCGACGACTGGAGCGGGTTTGAACACCAGCCCTAAAGCTTGAAGCAGACGACGAGTGAAGACCACAGAAAGACAGGTCTGATTTGTTCAAACTGTTGTTCCGTTTTGTTTTCGTCATTTCGTCGCTAATTAACGAGTCGGAAAGGTCTTTTATTTTTAACGGGACACTTTCCTCCGAATCCGTGGAACTTTCGTCGTCTAGAAAACCCGGTCGCTGATACACCTTGGGTATCACACCTCCCATGGTCTGCCTCCTGTTGGGTTCCATCTTATCTTTCTTTTTAAATTCTTGTCTTTGCTCGCGTATCTGTTGATCTGCCCGGGCTAGTTGAGCCTCCAGGGAGTGGATCTCTGTAGTTAGCCGTCTGTTAATCAATAAATCCTCCTGTGCCTTTTGTTCCAGACACTCTTTATCAGCTTCCACTTTTTGGATTATATTTTTCAGCTCGGCTAAAGCAAAGCCTTTTTCCTTTGAAGCAGTCTCGAGCTCTTCAATTTTGTTCTCCAGCACTTGCTGTTTCCTTTGCCACTCAATTTGCGAACTCTTGTTCTCCGCAATTAAGTTCTCTTTTTCTTCCAAAGCTTCTTTTACCGTCCCTTCTAATGTTTCAACTCGTTTTCCCTTTTCATCGTTTAACGTTTTCAGTTCCTGTACCGTTAAGCTTAACTCATTCCTTCTTTTCTTCTCCGATTCAATTTCTTCGTTACTTGTCACCTCTAGCTTACTGTAATCTTCCTTCAAGTTCTCTATCGCCTCTCGCATTCCACAAATCTCAGATCTACTTGCTTCTTCAATCACCTTCCTTTCGTTTTCAAGTTGTTCTTTCTCTAACTCCGCTTGTCTCTTAATTTGCTCCACATTGGCTTCTAACCTTTCCCCTTTAACAGAAAGACTGGAGCATTCCTCCTTCAACTCCGCACATTTCTTCTTCTGGTCGTCTAATTCCTTCTCAGTTGCTTCACCCCGTTTGATCTTTTCCTCCAGTTCGGCAATTTTTTTCTTGTTTCTCAAAAGCTGATTCTCCAAGTTCTCTTTCTCTTCTCTCATTTTTCGTGCTTCATCCTCCAACTGTTCTTCTCTTTCTCTCGCTTTCCGTCGTATCTCGATCACTTCTTCAGCGTGCTTTTTCGAATTATCGAACATCTCACTCCTTGTCTTCATAACCTCTTCTGACAGCTGATTGAATTTCTTTTTCCAGGAAGTGCGCTCCACATCGCAAGCCTCTTGAATTTTCTCTCTATTTCTGTTTGCTTCTTCCAAAATGGCTTTCTGTCTCTTGCCAAAATCATCTTTCATCTTTTCGTAGTCATCTTCAAGCTGTTTTACTTTGAGGCGGGACTGAACGAGGGCTGCAGCTTTTTCTTCTTCTGAGTTGGCTCTCTTTGAATCTTAATCAATCAAACAAATAAAGCAAGCTCAATGTTAGGGTTGGGTAGAGATAAGAACATTCGCTCTCCTCCAATTTTGACCGGGTTCCATTCCCGCTTTCTCCGCATCTAGAGATATTCGGATTTCTTATTCCTGGTGCTTATTAATACAGGGATATTTTTGCGCGGTTCAAAACTAAGCGGAGAAAGCACAACTTAGCAAGTGCTCTTGGTATCCAAAGAGAAAA
>NC_090891.1:7610270-7612770 GCF_036669925.1 Montipora capricornis | reverse complement strand
TTTAGCCAGTACATAGCTTTCCTGGAATCAAAACAGAGAAACGAATTGAAACTTCTCTAGCTTTATTTGCTGGAGCACGTTGTGTGCGTCCAATTTTCTGTGGAAACTTTTGATTCTCGTATGGATGACCAAATTTGCTCAAAAATTAAGAAAATAATTAAGAAAAAGTTTATGAACCAGATAGAAGAGACCTAGGGGTCCTAAGTTGTTTGGTGACCGTGGAAGTTTAGACCCGTTGGAACAACCTACTTTTCCTATGTAGTTAATGAAGACAGGGATGTTCACTCGTGAAAAGTCACTCTGGTTCACTACCATCACAACAAAAACATGATTTGTTTCTTCTGTTGAAAACAAAATGTCTCCAGAATGGTTCGCTAACTGAATGGCAACTTTATGTACCCCTCAATCGAAGCTCTATCTTTAAATACGACATAAACACATCTAACGCATGCTCTACCATACCCTTTCCAGCCAAACAGGGTCTAATTTCATACCAAGAGACTTCCTTGCTTAATTCTTAAGTAATGCTGCTTGGAGGTTCCTTACTAGATTTGACTCGCACCGGAAAGCCAATTTTCTGCTGGTGTCATGTGAATGGATAAACAGCCCCGAAAAAGCCTCTGCATCTAATCTTCTAATCTCTTAAACAGGTGAGCTTAGTATGAATTAAAGGGACACGTGATTATCTCTGTCTATAGCCAGATGACATATGAGGGTTTGAAGCAACAGACCGACAGACAGTAAACAATGTTTGGATTCTACTTTCTGTGACAAGTAACATGATCACTTTGGTTCCTTATCTTCTCTACCTCCTTACAAACCTTATAAGATGATTGTGACTCCTTTGTGACTTCCAGTGTCTCCCTCAGTGCACGATATTCCTCCTGGTGTACAGCGGACGACAGTTCGTTCATCAGCCGTCGTTTTTCAAGTTCCAGTTCAATTATTCGAGTATCTACGTTGGTCGTAGCTATTGGGGCATGGCTTAGAGAGACATCTTGGGAATCAGCGTGGAAAAGAGAAAAATGCATTTAAAGAAGTGTGACAAATTACCTTTCTTTACGTTACGGAACATTCAGCGTCATAATCAGTGACACTGTCCAGTTTCAGTTGATAGTTTGAAGGTATACCGGATATAATTATTACAATCCTTTGATGATATAGTAGCACGCATAAGCGTTTGCCATTCAAGTACAGTTACAAGGTTTTCGTAGTTTAAGCCTACTTGAAGACCTATGATTATCGATACAGGAAACACCCGCATATAAGAACAAGTGCATTAAGAACATCAGGCTGAAATTTGGCCAATAAAGCACCATACAAATAAGAACAAATTCAGCCTGATAAATAAAACATGTTCTTAATATAAAGGGAAATGGCATTAGAATAAGGAAAAAGTACAGTACAGTAAGTGATCAAAGTAATTATGGTATTCAGGACCATTACAAACTTTGAAATCTATTTTTAAAAGGCTTCTATGTCAATTAAACCTCTAGTAATGTACAATTTGAAGTATTTGTGAAACCAATTGCAAGAACATTTTAAGAACACTTCCAGGCTGATTTCTTACTAAGCACCGCTTAAACAAGAACACGATCAGCCTGAAACCTGAAATCAGTGTTCTTATGTTTATCTGGGGTGTAGCTAAATTTATCCTCTTTGTCAGCGTTGTAAATGAGAGACCTTGTGAATGGATTCACGTCATTATGAAGATCCCGGATTCAAGACCCGTTATGGAGATCCCGGGTTCAAGAACACTCGTTGAATTTGATCCTGGTAGTCCCTGGTTCAACTTCCCAGCTGCACTTGCAAATAGCCAACTGGTTTGCCTCCGGCCAGTAGGGATTCTTAACAGTTGTTGTTGTTCTGTTCCGTCGTTTCGTTGTGTTTCATTGGCCCTGAAAAGGCCCTATGGGGAGCGGTCAATTAAGTATGTATTGTATGTATTGTAAGTCGATCTATTCAAAAAGGGTCACAAATTTTTGGGATACAACTTGATTAGAATAATAGTCTGAGGTATCAGTACAGTGCAGCTCTGGCTGCAGTGTGACCATGCAGGGAACGTAATACACACAGGCGATTCTCCATTCAATTTGATCTTACAACTGAAAAGGTATATTTGTACACAGGGTTAGGAATTTGTTAGAGGGAAGTCAAGCTTGCTTCGCGATTCTTTAGTGAGAGCGAAAAGGTGAAAAGCTCCTATAGCCACTGAAATGAGCAGATCTGTTCACAGGCTTGGTTAAATTTTGCGCACTTAAACTTTTTGATGAGTGAATGTTTGAGGCTTCAATCTCCCCTAAATTTTTTAAGCTCGCCGCGAAAGGGGAACCCTGATAGTGGAACTGAGGTTAAGAAAATAAAAGGAAACGAAAAAAGAGTATTAGTTACCTTGTGCAGTGGCCGATGAATCATCGTCCGTCAAAACATCAACTTCAAATGCCTTTGATCGCTCAATTTCTCTTCTCATTTCGACGGATTTTGATGCCTCTGAAAGCAC
>NC_090891.1:7602770-7605270 GCF_036669925.1 Montipora capricornis | reverse complement strand
TCAAAGGCAACTTGTCTCGTTTTCGATGATCAGATGACGTTAAAGGAATATTTTCACTGGCTGCTGCCGCAAACTGTTGCGACACAAGTTGCAGGAAAAATGTCACACTGCGCAACGCTTGAAAAATTAATGCAACTTTGCGTGAAGCGTTGCGGAAAGTGAGGTTAGTAATTTCATGCTCTATTTGCAGAGGATGGTAAAAAAAACAAGACAAAAAAAGGAAAATGCATCCTGCTGGTGCAGCATGTATAAACTCTCGTAACCTTGTATTTTTTTACCAGCACACTCTGATGAGCCGGAGATAGCTCGGCCACGCAAGATTACCCTGGCAGCTGCTGTACTTTTAAGATGCGCCGACTACGGAAAACGGACTACGGACGGGAGGTATTTGGAACTGGAACGAGACACTGGGTTCTCCCCTGAGCCACCTTCGTAAGCTCACGATGGTCGGCGGGTCAAATTTGCAGGTCACAGGGCACTGTTTCACCAATACAGAGAGTATCCTAAACATTCTTAAAAGCTAACCTTAGGCCTAAACAAAAGTCTTTAGGCCTAAGGTTAGCTTTTATGAATGTTTAGGATACTTAGGAAACAATGACCTGCAAATAAGACCCGCCGCACGATGGTGGGTATTCGTAAAAGTCTGCGTAGTCGGTAGGAAAGAAAGGTAGGAGAGAAAACAATTGAACCAATAAGTATTTGTAATGGTATGATTTTCGCGTCGGGAAAAGTTTTGGGCAGAATAATTTGGAAGGGTTTTGGCAGTCTCGATTTTGAATGAAAGTTGATGTCAATAGGAAAATGGTCGAAGTCACATATATTTCGCTTAGTTCTATCAAGTGAATAGATTCAATGAAGTCACTTTATATACTACTTCAGTACTTTAGCCAGTACGCAATTAGAGTTTGTTCTCGGTCTTGAGATTCGGTTTGAGGAGATATTTTGCCTGAATTTTGATGATCCCCTGAACTCATCTCACTCGGCTGGCAGAAATGGAGCTCTTTAATGTGTTTTAGAAACTCTTCTTGCTTTGCTAATCATACAATGGGGTGTTCTTATGAATCCAAAAGTCGAAGTATTTATTTCGGATTTCCTCAGTTCAACTTCGCTTGAGGTTTGTTTTTCATGAACGAAAGACAAAACTCTGCTTCGTCGATTATGTTATCGGCCAAGCTATATAAAATTCGTTCTCGGACTTTTTGGAAAGACTTTTGTTTGTTAATAATTTGTAAAGGCGAGCACTGCTGCTTTGACCGTAGAACGAAGTTTTCACGCCATCAGCCCTGTACTCGACCCAGTGCTCCAAAATTGGGGAACACGCGTCCAACGGTAGTCCGTTCTCCGTAGTCAGTGTATCTTTAACCCATTGGGGTTCGCTACAGACGAGCAAAATCGTCTGGCGTTAGACAGAGTAAAATACTAAGTATGGCCGGTTTGGGTATCAAAGGGTTAAATCCCAATTGTATTGGAAAGAGGAACCAGGGACGGCCGAGGCTACGATTCAAGAACTCTGTGAAAAGAAACCTGAAGCAGAATAACATTTGCGTTTATAGTTTGATGATTTCAGAATTAGTAATACAGCGCTAAAAGACTACACACTTAAATAAGCTTCCTTTCCTATTTTTTACCCAATGTCACATAAAGCAAATGCTGGGTAAGGAATAATAGAGGTGCCAGACTTCTTCCGTGTGTTTGTGATAGTTACAAGTACTTCCTGTAAACAAGGCTTCACAGTTCAAAGCATAGTTGATAGTTAATCTATTAACTATGTTCAAAGTAAATGTGAATATTTGAAACCTATGATGACTAAAAGATGAAGAGGTAAGGTGCAGAAAAAATCACGTCAAGATAAATAATCCTTAGTACTGAACAAGACGCCTATAAGGGCGTATCCGTGGGATGCACAAACATTAAACACACATTGTCCAGTTACAGTGAACTACAACTACGGGTAAACTTTGGAAAATGGAGAGAGATTACCAGTAAGATAAATCTGTAATTTAATTCGGGAGTTGTTTGTTATAAAAACAAAACTAGAGACTATCTCTTATTATTAATTCTACTAAATTTGGAAATGCCCTCTTCAACAATTAGACCCGTAGCCCTTACGGGCTATTGACCCTTGGCCCTTGAGGGCAAAGGGTCTAATTGTTTTGGTATCACCCAACTAGTCGGACGGAAAGACGAGAAAAGGTGGCTTCAGGGCTGACATGAAGTTCACTGTACTCTGAGCGTCTGACAGCTAAAGTTAAGTCCTGTCCAGCGGGGTTAATATCGGGATGGGAGACCTCAAAATATACGACTTGACGTAAGAAACATAGGACAGAAAAGCAAGGTACGGATTTTGTTAGCCTGCTTTATGCAAAACAAGTATTGATGCAAAAGTAAATAGATATTGATATATAGTTTTTAAGAAGAACAGAAGGAAGTTTTTAGGAAGTGTCGATCGAGAACAAAAAAAAAAAATTGCGACATGAAAACGTCATAAATTTTGTGCCGC
>NC_090891.1:7582770-7595270 GCF_036669925.1 Montipora capricornis | reverse complement strand
GTTCGGTTCACTACACTTTTCACGAGATCGTCTTGCCCTTGAACAATTTTTATTCCTCGACTACGGGATTGCGGACCGCGATGGCAGTTCATTATAGCGATATTTCAAAAGTGTAAGCGCTCGTTTCAGTGATTAGGCCTAAGCACTATTGTAAATTTTTAGCTTTCATTTTACGGTTCGAAGAAAGCAGTCGTTTACTGATTACGCCTAAGCGCTCCTTTCAGTGATTACGCCTATTAGCACTCTCTGCTTTAATTGTGCTTTACCTTGTTGGCGATTGTGGCAAAATTGTCATTTTCGTCATATTTGCCAAATTCGCCAACATTTTCTCTTTTTTGTCATTTTTGATTGTTGCGTGCATTTCTGGACATATCTCCGATGACTTCGGTGGTTCATTGACATTGCAAGCGCACACCGAGCCGGAAGTTCGGGGAACAAGTTCTTGCTGGGGTAGTAATAATTTTTTGGGTTTGTTAAACATCCTTCAATGTTGTTTTCACTTACTTATTTTCATAAATAAAAAAAATCAGTTATTCCGAATTAATCACAATTTCAATTAGACTAAAACAAATGGAAGTTTTCATCCACGGAAAGGCTCTCGTTCACGCAGATTATCTTTGTCTTCTACACTGATTTGACTGATCAGCTAATAATTTATTTTTGTCGGAGATTGTGTGAAAAGTGTAGTTGACCGAACCGCAAAATGAAAGCTAACCTTTTGCGAGAGTGCTTACTGGGGCCTAATAACTGAAAGGAGCGCTTAGGCTTAATCAGTAAACGAGTGCTTTCTTCTTCACATAATCTCGTGAAAAGTGTAGTTAACCGAACCGCAAAGTGAAAGCTAAAGAGCGATACCTGGTTTAGTCAAGTTTTCATGGCCATTTTTAATTCGTTTGGGAAAACGGCGAAATGTTTTAGCTCACTTAAGGTGCTTGGATACGGTCGAGGTATAACGCGGTTACATGGTATTCATGGGGATTTGTTTTTGCTTAAATGAGTGCTTAGTATTTAAACTATTGAATTGTAATCAGTAAAATCAACCAAGTCTAGTGTGCAGTTTAGACGTTCTGGAACTCACTTAGAGAGTCTGGCTATTCTAGAACTCTAGACATTCTAGAGCCCACAGAGGGTAACATATAACAATTGAGAATTCTAGAACTTATATCTCTAGAACTCGGAACTCTAGAACTGCGAATTTGACAGACTTAGAACTCTAGAACTGGAGCTCTAGTACTTTAATCAAAACTTTAGAAGTTTGCACATACGACCATTTTACTAGAGCGGTTCTAGAATGATAAAGAACTTTCTATAGAGCTCTTCAAACTAGAGCAGTTCTAGAATGCTATAGAACTTTCTAATGTCATAACCTTGACCATTCTATATTTCACATATAATCAATATAGAGCTCTTCTAACTAGAACAGTTCCAGAATGCTATAGAAGTTTCTAATGTCGAGCCGGAAGTTCGGGGAACAAGTTCTTGCTGGGGTAGTAATAATTTTTTGGGTTTGTTAAACATCCTTCAATGTTGTTTTCACTTACTTATTTTCATAAATAAATAAAAAATCAGTTATTCCGAATTAATCACAATTTCAATTAGAAAAACAAATGAAAGTTTTCATACAGTGAAAGGCTCTCGTTCACGCAGATTATCTTTGTCTTCGTCACTGAAATCAGTGGATTTGACTGAAAAGCTAACAATTTATTGTTGTCGGAGATTGGATGACAAGAATTTCTGTCGCAATCGGAAATTCAATGACCTGGATTTGTGAAAATCTCGTTCAGCTTCATGCTTTAAAGTACGAGGTATAGTGTGGAGTGCAATGTTTCGTGATGCTGACTTTCGCCTCATGTCTTAAAGAACGACTAATGTTACATGTGCAGCGAGCTTGTATCGCCTCATGGCTTTAAGAACGACGTTTGTTATACCTCCCAACTCAAATACGTTTTCTGATTGGAGGAAAACGTGTCACGTGTCATTGGTCAAAACTTCATGACGCCCTAGGGCGAACAAAACTTCATGACGCCCTAGAGCAACAACAACTTGAACTTTCGACTCACACGTGATCAGGTCGTGCCCTTTTGAAACGGCGGCAAATCTGTACGCCAGCCGACGTCAAGCAAATAATTTTTAACTGTGTATTGTTCTATTTTGAGTTGGAAGGTATAACAAAACACTTAATGACTGGCTCCTCGGGAAACAGTGAGTTTTGTTTCCCCTCGACCTCAATGTTTCCCTCGGCTTCGCCTCGGGGAACATTGAGGGTCTCGGGGAAAAAAACTCACTATTTCCCTTGGGGCCAGTCATTAAGTGCTTAATATTTCACGTGTAGCGTGTGCTTGTTTCGCGTCACGGCTAAGAGATATTTTCTGTCACGCGCGAACTGACTTCCAAGAGTGCGATTGACTCTTGCCAGGAAGAGCTGTCTCCATCGGATCCGATCGAGTCTGTTTGCCAACTTTTTCAACCCCCCTCGCTCCTGTTAACCTTCACTTCCGGTGCCACTAATCAAGCGCCATGCACCCATTTCCGGTTGCGATCGGACTCAATCCGCGTGCGAGTAAAGACAACCCGACTCAGGTCGAGTGTATTGGACATGTATGAGAATGATTTTCCAGCTTTGTAAATGACATTTTGATATAGACTGATATAAATTTGAAAAAAGGTGGGCCGACGTTTTTCAAATTTACCCAAATTCAATCCATTTCAATCCTCTCCAGTTTTGTCCATCCATGTCCCTTCTTGGCTTCCCTGTGTTTTGTTAGAGTTCTTCTATAGTTTTGAACACTAATTTTGATATTTTAGTTAATTCTATGACCATTTGATCAGTGCTGAAATTGCCCAAAATTGCTTGACCTAGCCTCTTTAAGCAATAGAGGACGTTTTCCGTGATTCCATAGCCTCATCTAAACACGAGGGGGAGTTGGGAGAATTCGAGATAGCTATGTAAACCCGAGACGCAGTCGAGGGTTTGCATAACTGTCGAGAATTCTCCCAACTTCCTCGAGTGTTTAGATGAGGCTATGGAAACACGGAAAAAAGTCCTGTATTCACCTTTTATAAAATATTTCTCAAAGATAATTCGACAAATGAAGGAAAAAGCTCGTTTTTTTTTACTTTTAGATTGAAAAAGATTTTCTTGATACACGCTCATATTTCCCACCAGCAAATCAAAACGCGCCTCAGACTACATAACCAATAAAAATTCGTGTGATGTCAAAGCCGTGTTTCCATACTATCATCTAAACACAGCTATTGACCAATGAGAGTGCGCATACTATCCTAATTATTTTATAAAACTTAATAAAAACTAGGGATCATAAATTACTATTATATGGCACATTAGCAGATCATAATAGTGTGTACAGTCCCCATGTTTCTATTTGATGGCAAACAAAATCGTCATTTGACTTGCTAGTTTGGACAATCAAGTGTTGCAGATTATAATGAAGGGGCTTTTATATTATTTTCATGTCTTGTGTGAAACTACATGTAGGGAGGGCTACCCCAAACACTTCTAATAGAGAATCATCAACTACAGTCATGTGTACATGCATCACTAGTACCTGGTTGTGTTTGCTCCTTAGCTGTGGAGATGCAACAAAGGATTTCAGAGGTGAATTAGTGAAGAGAGCCTCAACCGGTGAGTCTTGCACAGCGAGAGGGGATTGCTCCAACCTCTGATGCTCAGGTAAGTGCACTGCAATGATATTAATTTGAATGACATGGCATTTTATGAAAACATGTATACTGTTACATTGTTGAAATTAATAGTGAAAAGGATGGAGCTGGATGAAGTCAAAATTAAACAGTTGGTGTCAATGATAATTTGTCACCATGCATGTAAGGTGAAGAACACACATTTGAACTGAACAGTTTATAACCGATGCAATGAAATCTTAAAATAAATAATAGAAGATCTCAAGTTGTTATGTAACTGGGAACTGAGTGCAGAAGAAGCAAGCAGCTAAGGCTAGAAGGGGGTCAATGCCTTGTTGCCCCACACTCCACCCTACAGGAAAGGAGGGAGGAAGAAAGGCAGGCACAAATCGAAAATTAAACTGTTCAATAAACTTACAGTAGACTTCATGTGAGAAAGAGAAATTTCACCTAACCTTTTTTGCCGAGGATTGAGGCAAAAGACTCTGCTGTCAGACAGCCATGTTCCATTTCTGCCAGGACTGACTCCACCAAGAATTTGAAAGTAAACTGATCATCATCATTCATCTTAGTAATTTGGTCAATGAACACTGCTACATTGTCGCATAAAATAGCACTGCAGAGTAACAACGTGATGACCTGAAAACATCAAGAATTTAAGGGAATACTTTATGATGATAATAATAATAATAATAATAATAATAATAATAATAATAATAATAATAATAATAATAATAATAATATATCACATTTACAAGTACATAGTCAATAGAGTACAGGTACAATGGAATTTCCAATAATGATTATTCAAATGCACTGTTAAACAATGAGACAGAAAGAAGTCAGCAACGAGTTGGCTACACTAAGTATGTTTAGACTTAGTGTGAAGGAGACTTGACTTGAGATGACCAAAAAAATTCAGCCAGAGGTCAGTCAGAGTGCAGTTTTTTTTTTTTAATTAAGACCATTCGCAAGCGAAACAGCACCCTCACTGCTGAGCCAAGATGCTTTTTTATACTGTACATCTGGTGCAGCTTCTTATTCATGCATAGACTGAGCTGTAATCAGGTGAATCATCTAGATAAAATGTTTTGTTTTCCATTACAATTGAAAAAAAAATTACTCCAGATCAAACAGAAACTAAACAGTACATGAACTTTGTAACTTCCAATAACTACCAAGTACATGTACAGTATTAAAGTAGCTGACTCAAAGAAACTGAGGGAAGGATTGGCTCACTCCATCCCTGTACCCACTTGATATTCAAAAAGGTGGTTTAGATTATTGGTTAAAAAACCCTGAACATAGTTGGCTAAACAAGGAGAGTAGATTTGTACACACCTTGCCAATCTCCAATTCATCTTTTTTAATCAGATTTTCATTATTAATGACAGCATTTATGTTAAGATGATGAAATCCTGAAGAATTAAAAAGCAAAAAAGATAGTAAATAAATAAATAAAAATATAGTACTATTAATGAACAAAATGATATACATGTATGGAATGAATAATAACTGCAGATACATGAATGAAATCAAGTGAGTAGCTACAGTATATGCTCCTCACAGTTAAATGTACATGTATGAACGCAATGTAAATAGCAATTGCATGGCAAACCTGAAAATTTAAGGGCTTCAACAGGGTTTAATGAACCCATGACCTTGCGATGCCAGTGCGACGCTCTACCAACGTAGCTACTGTATGAAGCCACTGATGTTGGGAGCTGGTCATGTGTGGGTTCCCGTGAGGAATGAATGAATGAATGAACAATATTATATATGAAATGAATCATAATTATATTGAACTGCAGATATGAAGTCAAGTGAAGCTATGATCCTTGCAGTTATGAATGCAATTCTAGCAATATTATTGCGTAGAGAAACCTGAAAATAACTACGAGGATCATACACAATGTAGCTTCCAATACATGCATATAATATTATGATTTATTTCATACATCATTTCGTTCATTGATTCATTCATCACAGGAAGATTTGAACCCACAAATGACCAGCCACCAAAATCAGTGGCTTCAAAGCTCAGCTGGTCACAGCGTCGCACTGGCATCGCAAAGGTCATGGGTTCAAACCCTGTTGAAGTCCTGAAATTTTCAGGCTTTTCTTCACAGTTGCTAAAATTGCGTTCATGATAACTGCAAGGATCATACATGTAGCTTCACTTAGGAACTATCATTCTGGTGTAAAAACTTAACAATGGCACCTTATAGTGTGTACATGTACTGCAGGGTTGTATATAAGAGCCGGCAGCCGGCGAAGTTCGCCGGCTTCTCTGTCAGGTTTCGCCGGCTACTTTCATTGTTTGAAGAGTCAAGATATGTAGAGGAGATGATGTTTATGAGGTCTAAACTACTTGGGCTCAATACAAATAAAAATTTGCAGTGTCTATCTTTTCTGAAAACACATAAAAGACTTCTGACTCAAGGGCAGTTTAGAAACGTTATGCTTGAGACTTTCGTTTTGAAAAAATCTTGCTGCGGTGGCGGGAAAGTAGGAACAATATGATTTGTTGTCCGCCATATTGGATTTCGATATCTTTAAACAGCCACCGATTGTACCTTACCGGAAGGAAAAATCACTCAAGGACGTTTTAGTCCGCGCAAAACTTCATTTAATCACGCCGCAATCATAAAAAAACTTGTAAACAAAGAAACACTTTCAAAAGGTTTGTTCTCAATCCAGAAGGAAATTTACATATGATGTTCTGCTAGCAACACGCTCAGCCTGCGTTCACGCATCTCTTACCACAACTCAACTGAGGAACAAAACTAGCCCCTGAACATTCACAAAACCGCTCCTTCGTTTTCACTTCGAACCTTTCAGTTGAGGACTCGTAGACTTTATTTAAACACTTGAACGTAACGCTCCTCGGAGTTAAATCCTAGTTGCCCGTGTAATTGCTCGTCCTCTCGAGGGCATCTCTACGCTTCAACATGACAACGGATCTTTATCCAACGTCACTCTTGATCAACTCTCACTGCTTTACGGAACTCCTAAACTCCTTCGTTTTCACTTCGAACCTTTCAGTTGATCATTTATAGCGAACGTAGAAGCTGAGGACTCGTAGACTTCATTTAAACACTTGAACGTAACGCTCCTCGGAGTTAAATCCTACTTGCCCGCGTAAGTGCACGTCCTCTCGAGGGCATCTCTACGCTTCAACATGACAACGGATCTTTATCCAACGTCACTCTTGATCAACTCTCACTACTTTACGGAACTCCTAAACTCTTCGGGAAAAAAAAAACTACATCACTCTTAAACCGCTCGAGTGATTTTCAATTTTCGAAATTACTACAACCAAGTTCCGCAAGCATATTTTCCCGCTAATTACACAATGGAACGAATGTGTGTCATCTTCACACCTAAAGAGGATCGAAACATCCTTTACGCCATTGGCCAATTAGTATCCTCCAATCAGCTTCTTTATTTAACAACCAATCAGAAGCCTTTGCTGGTCTAGTCCTTCAAAGTATGTGCCATGTTTACAAGTTGTCAAGTGGCAATATTTGCCAGGCTCGTTAGCTCCAGCAAACCACCAAAAAGATACAAAAATATCACTCAACTTTTTGTTTGTAGGGTTGTATTATTGAAATGTCACTTCGTCTTTCTTTGAGTAACATGGTTTTCATAGTATAATTGCAGCTTGATTTATCCCTCTAATGTCTGAGTTTCATGGCCCAAAATGCCAGGAAATGCATTTTCTGGCATTCAGTTTTCAAAAATTTTTCGGGGGAGCATGCCCCCGGACCCCCCTAGAAGCGATGGGCTAAAGCCCATCGTGTGGGTCCTCTGGACCCACAACCGCCAACTTTGCAAAAAACTCCGGCTACTTAAAACCTTAAAGAAAACCCTGGTACTGTGCACAATGATGTAAATGTGAGTGTGGAGCATTACTGTAGATTGAGGACCCAAGTGTAGAATACCCATAAAAAACAGTAAAGCATTGTCAGATGAGCAAACAGCTCATCAAACTGCTGGAAAATCCATCTACATGTAAATGTAATACATTATTCTTCACAAGAGAATTTTGATAAGAGCTACATGTAATC
Organism: Montipora capricornis; assembly: GCF_036669925.1. NCBI lineage: Eukaryota > Metazoa > Cnidaria > Anthozoa > Scleractinia > Acroporidae > Montipora > Montipora capricornis. The sequence goes on along the minus strand of NC_090891.1, from coordinate 7,587,540 downwards.
TATTCCTGGGAACATCGACAACTGAACATTGACTACACAGTGAACTGAAGTTCAGTAGTATTAGCGCGAAAAGCGGATGTAAAACCCATGATAAGTAAATTCTCACGTGATGTGAAAGCTTACCCCGCGGTCACATGCTTGCTTGGCCAATATTTAGGTACCTAGCACATTCCTAGCTTTTCACAGGCGTGACTAACCAGTCACGGCGTTGCTTGTTTGCTTAAAAGAAAGGGGGAGTTGCTTAAATCTTCACAGGATCCTTGAGCTCAGTTCAAGAGCGCTCTGCAGTGCTCTTGAACTGCTGGGGACGAAGATATGGTACAAAGTCCATATGGCCCACCACTGCCACTCGACGATCAAGATCAGTTCGATACTCTACCGGTGCATCAGGTTAGTATCCTCGCCGGTTTGGTGCAACAATACGGCGAGATATCCAGAGAGTTAATCATAGTTACAGTAGCGGCTACGAAGCAGATTCTGCCCTACGAGCACACGTCCCTGTGAATTAAGCTGCGCCAGTGCGGCCATATCAACAATCTGCATTATCAAATCGGGTTTGGAGCTTGTCACTTCTACTCCGATGTAAAATAAATACGATGACAGCGAAATGTAAAAAGAAGAACAAGTCTTCAACGCTACACACTGCCAGTGAACAGTCGAGAAGACCTGCTCAGTGAGACCATGCAACGAAAAGTTCCAGCTCGAATTGGAACATGGAATGTCCACCACGCGTCAAGCAAGGAAAAATTGGCCGAGATTGCACTATGGTGCAAAGAACTTAAGGAATAATGGCTCTTGCAATTCAAGAACACAAGAGGACGATGAAAATTGTCGAAGATTGGGAATTCGAAGGTGAACAGTTGAAAGGATGGAGGTTTGTCGGAACGAGCTTGACTGATGAAAAAGGAGGTGAAGGGTTTATTCTAGCGCCAAATGTCGTGCTGGAAGAAACAATTGAACATGATCAGAAGGTTTGAGGCATAATATTATCGATCAAAATCAAAATGTGCGGGTTAAAGCTAAGGATGACTAATGTTTACGCTCCACATGAAGATTACAGTGAAACGTACAACGATAATATTTACCGAAAAATGAAAACATGTGCATTGGAATTAGATGTCAAGTGCAAAGGGTGATTTCGATGCAGTGATCGGTAACGATGATTCCGATTCGTACGGTTCAACAGCTGGGAAAAACATCAAATTAGCCGATTTTACTTCAGATAACGGCAACCGGTTGTTGCAATTCTGTCAAAATCGCGGTCTACAATTGATAAATACACACTTCAGCAGTCGTCGAAGGCAAGAAGGCATCCATTACCGAGAAAAATCCAAAAAAAAAATGGCGAGGAGTAGACTACATCGCAACGAGCGCAAGATTTCGCAGAAACATGACACGAAAATGTCGAGCGTACATTGGATTTTGCCCACAGGCCGGGAAAGAAGGGCGAAACGCTTGGACCGACCACAATCCGGTCATCATGTAGCTGAACCGGCTTACAAAGATTGAAATTCGGCGGAAATTGAAGCGAAAACGCAAAAAACCGGCGCCGAAATACAATTTAACACCGCTCCAGGATCTTGAAAAACGCGCAGAATTTTTTACCGCAGTTGGTACCGCGCTTGACGAACACGATTACAGAGGAGACACTTGATACGCTTAACGAAAAGCTGAAAACTGCATACCACACTGCCATGGCGCGCGAGTTTCCGCTCCAGCAGCGCCAACAGTCCCAAATTTTACCTTGGGAGGATGAACGAGTACTTCAGCTTAAACGCTCCTAACGACGCGCGAACGACGCGAATCAACTGACACACGCCAGCGAAAGCGAAATCCAGATTTTACGAACGCCAGGCTGCCGAACTAAATGAACACCGCGCAAAACGGCGCGCTGAACTACTATTCAAAGCGGCCAAAGCGTATGGAAATCGCACCCGCGCACCGGATGCTTCGAAATACATTGCGGCTGAAAAGTTTGCAACACATTTTCAAAAGCATTTTGCGTGCGAACCGCGTTTCGATTTGGAACAATTTCCGCCGGAAATCGAGCACTACGGTGAGGGCGAATACGCGTATTTGAAGGACATTGAGGTTCTCATTTGATGAGTCACCGCCGAGAGCAGATGAGGTTCGCGATTGTTTGAAAAAAATGAAAACTGGAAGGTCTATTGGCACTGACGCAGTACCAATGAAAGCAATGAAATACTGCGAAGACGATCGGGTAATTGACATGATTGTACGACAACAAGACATTATCTGGGACCTGGCCCCAGTTGTTCAAAAGGTGGATAACGCTATCCAACGGATAAATCACTATCCATTGGATAGCGCATTTGGTTTCGCTATTACTTGTCCACTGGATAACGAGTTATCCGGCGGATAGCGCTATCCATCGTTTGAACAACTGGGGCCAGGAGGATATCCCGGCCAGATGGCGAGACTCGAAAACAGTTGTTCTCTACAAGAAGGGCAGCCGTTTGGTCTACAAAAACTACCGCGGGCTCTCAATAACCGATAACCTATCGTGACGATCTTAGCAATCTACGTGGATTTGACCGCCGCATTTGACAAACTACCAAGGCGGCTATTATGGAAAGTGATTGAATTACGAGCGGGTAGTAAAAAACTCGTTGCGATTTTACAAGCGTTTTGCCGAAACAGCAATAGCGAAATCTGGTTTGATGTTTTTGGAAGGGTAAGGCAAGGCGCGGTGGAATCTCCGCCGGCGTTTTGGATGGTATTTCGACTGGGTCTTGAAAAAATCGTGAAACATCGAGTTGAAAAAGAAGTTGGATCTACTGGAGTCAGTTTTCGGTTAACATCGATAAGTTTTTGATCCTAAAACGCGGTGAAAAATGCGAAATCAGCGGACAACCCGAAAGTAGAAAATTACACGGAACGGAAACAGTTACGGCGCATTCATTTGCGGATGACCTAAAAATGCTGCCATCAGGCTCCGAAGAGGTAGAAAAAATTCTTGTGGGAAGTGGGAGTTCAGTATACGTCTCGTTTGGAAAAACCTATACTCAAGAATGGCCGGCAGGAAACGAAGAATTACAGTACACTGATGAATCATTATTTTCGGTTGATGGTAACAAAATCGAAAACTTAACGAAGTTCAAGGCACTTGGCCAGAATATTGACAACACAAACCCGGAGGGGTATATCCGCGGTACAGGATAGGTCAAGCAGCAAATGAATTCAACCAAAAACGGCGCATTTTCACAGACCACAAAAATGTGAATAAACGAGTCAGAGTAGCCTTTTTGCAAAGCTTTGTTTAAAACTCGTTGATTTACGGCGTTCAAGCAGAATGCCCAACGGAGGAGCATATCAAACTTTTATCGAGTTGTTGGTACCGGCTTTTGCGTCAGATGACACCTGGGGGCTATGCGAGAAAGCCAGGTGAGGACGACGAGGAATCAATGGCTTACAAGTACTCGAACGCCGATCTCGACAATTTTTTTGGTACGTCGCTGTTGAAGGATATGATTCATGTACACTACCTGAATTACATCGCGCACATTGTCAGGTGCGACAACGCCCACCCGACCAAAAAGGCGTTATTTATAAAACCAGATTGCTCCCATGCGTATTCGGTGTGGACAAAAGTGAATTTCATTCTCGAGCAAAATCTTTCGCGGGAAAACCTAATGCTTTATAATCGGTCAACATTTCAACAGGCTCTGCGGCAGCGATTCCCACATTAGAGAGCTTACGAATCGACGACTTTCGCACGACGGCGCCGTTGAGTCAGGTCATAGTCCGGCGTCGTCGTCCTGTAGAAATTTGAATTTACGATTCAGCAAAGACGACGACGTTTGTTCGCGGGTGGCAAATTTTCCCGCCGTTTCTGAAGTTTGTTTTTCTCTTTTCACAAGGTAGGTTATTCGAACCAAAATGCCTAACTTCAGAGAAACGAGAGCTTGTATTGCATACGCTTATCAAAAAAGCTTCATAAACGAACAAGAATTTGTGCTTTTATATGACTTCCACAAGTCAACAAACCCAGAGTTTCCGTACTGGAACTATGAAAGGTTTGATTTGGACGAGAAAACAAACGACGAGTGCAAGGCCGACTTTCGTTTCTACCGGGAGGACATTTATAAACTTGCTGAACAGCTGTAGTTACTGTGATGAGATAACCACTTGCAATGGTCTAGTTGTAGCTTCGGTACCTGCCTTATGCATGTACCTCAAGCGCTATGCATATCCTTGTCGATATGGAGATTTGGTTTGTCATTTTGCCAGACCGGTTCCTGAGCTTTCTATCATAACAAACCATATGATGGACTTGATTTACGGTCGGTGGCACCATCTACAATGGTTTAGTTGTAGCTTCGGTACCTGCCTTATGCATGTACCTTCAGAAGGTGCTCACTTGAATCAGTTGAATGAAAACAGAAAAAAATCAAAAACATGTGCCAAGAACTTGATTGATACTTGATCAATGATTTATTTGGAAAAAAAACCTGAAGCATCGAGAGAAACATTCAGAAAACTTTAACAACTAACCTTACGTCCTGTTATTTTCGAGACGCCGGCAAATCGCGCTCACCAACGTCGTCGACTTTGGCGCGACTCTGGCGAGGGCCCATATAGGCATGCGCAGAGGTCATGTCACGCAATCTAACGGCGTCGTCGTGCAAACGTCGTCGATTCGTAAGCTCCCTATTTACGCAAAAAACGCGCCAACTCTCAAGCCCACGTGACCAAACAGACCGGAGGCAGCAGCTAACGGGACGGAGAGAGTATAACCAATGATGAACT
>NC_090891.1:7575270-7577770 GCF_036669925.1 Montipora capricornis | reverse complement strand
TTATAATGAACCTGTGCCACCTGGGCACTATCCTGTTGTACCACCTTTAGGATAGTTAACCCAGGTTGTTATCTCAGTGAGGGAGAATAAAGGAATCTTAAAGAATTTGGATCTATCCAAGTGCCCTGGTCTTGACGATTTAACATCATGACTGTTAAAGGAAGTTGCCTCAGAAATATCTAGCCCAGTTACAAATATCTTTAATAAATCTTTAAAAAGTGGCACTATTCCTGCAAAATGGAAGGACTCAAACCCAACACCAGTTTTCAAGTCAGGTCAGAAGGATGTTGTCACCAATTACAGAGAAATTGCCCTCCTACAGGTGTACCTATTATCCAAAGTACTTGAGCGATGTGTTGACTCTAGAAGACTGGCCGACAAGAAGACCTTCATGTTTTTAAAGCGCAAAGAAACCGTGTAACTTACATGATGAATGCTGCAAAAAAGGACTTCTATACTAACTTTTTTGCGGAGAATAGTATGGATCAAGGTAAGTTATTTAGGGCAGCCAAGAAGCTGCTGGCTAAGAAGGAAGTGCCGTCTTTTCCTGACTATGTGGATAAATCTGTTCTTGCGAATGATATTGCAAAATTCTTTATCCGCAAAATAGAATCCATCCGCTCGGATATTGACAAAGCCGTCAACTCCTGTGCAAACATGGTCTTACCAGAGGATCCAGAGGTTGGCCCGGAAAAAGGTTTATATGCTTTTCAACATGTCAGTGAGGACGAAGTCCAGAAGCTTGTCCTGACAATCTGCAAAAAAGTCTTGTCCACTTGATCCAGCTCCAACATCGCTTGTGGTCTCCTGTCTCGATGTTCTACTTCCGGTCATTACGCGCATAATTAACTATTCCCTTCCATCTGGGGATTTTCATGATTGCTGGAAGCAGGTGTTACTTTCCCCTCTACTCAAAAAGTCTGGCGTGATTTCAGAGTTTACAAACCTTAGACCTGTGTCTAATTTGCAGTACATTTCACATGCCTTATATCCTCCATTCCAGTCAGCGTATCGAAAGTGTCACAGTACTGAGACTGCACTTTTAAAAGTGCAAAATGACATCCTAATGAACTTGGATTCTCAAACGTGTGACTCTCCTTGTGATACTGGATTTGAGTGCAGCGTTCGACACAGTTTATCATGGAGTGTTATTGAATCGCCTCAGTACGAGCTTTGGAGTCAGGGGATCAGCATTGCAGTGGTTTGCATCCTACCTTCTTAATAGATCGCAGTGCGTGTCTTTTGACAAAAATTTATCGGAGAAGTTCGAATTGCAATGTGGCGTTCCTCAAGGATCATGCTTAGGCCCACTGCTATTTACTATCTATGCCAGCAAGCTTTTTGAGGTTATTTAACAATTATTCTACGAGGGCGCGCTGGATATGAAATGATATATATAACCAATGATCATGGTTATGATCATTTCATATCCAGCAAGCCCGAGTAGAATAATTGTTTTATTAAAAACCCCCAACATCACAACTCTTTTATGTTGAATTTATTTGGCCATTTTTTCTCGGAGCCGCAACACTGTGTATTTGCTGCTGTGCTCAGTGACCATATTTGGTAGTGCAGGTATATGAGCTGATAACCTGTGTCCGGCGAGCCGATGAAAATGCTGGAAATGTGATATCCGTAGTTCAGTTTTTAATAATAAGAACTATCTACTACAATCGCACACATACGCAGCCGATACTCAGCTGTATCTTTCATTCAATGCTGACTTACATGTAGCTAGTTCGCAAAATGACGCAGTTGAAGCAATGGAGCAATGCATACAGGCTATACGATCGTGGATGATAAAGGACAAACTACGCATGAATGATAGTAAGACGGAGTTCATGATTATAGGCACCAGAAAGCAACTGACTAAAGTGAACATTGATGGTCTTACTGTTGGTGAGAGCAGTATATTTCCCGTAACTTCAGTTAGGAACCTAGGATCATGGTTTGACCAGAACCTGAGTATGATTCCACACATTAATAAGATATGTAAAGCTGCGTCCTTTCATATCTACAATATAAGGCGGATGAGAAAATACCTCACCATTGATGCCACACATACGCTTGTTCACTCCATTGTTATTGGCCGTTTAGTCTATTGTAATAGTCTTCTTTACAAAGTTCCCGCGATACACGCAAGTAAGTTACAACGCATCCAAAATAGTGCTGCCCGGCTCGTACACTGTATGTTCAACACCGAGGTTTAATCATATTACACCCGTCTTATTTTCTTTGCACTGGCTACCCGTTACTTACCGTATCGAGTTCAAAATCTTACTATTAACGTTTAAAGCTATATATCAACTGGCGCCGTCCTATATCTGTAATTTAGTTCGGTTAAAGGATAATTAACAATTATTCTACGAGGGCGCGCTGGATATTTAACAATAGGGCCGTTTATACGAGAGAAAATAAGCCGCGGCTAACTCTGGCCGTGGCTTACGTAAGCCGCGAACACCCCGTATAAATGGTACGAAATCTACGTTCACGGCTTTCT
>NC_090891.1:7567770-7570270 GCF_036669925.1 Montipora capricornis | reverse complement strand
GATTTTGCAACAAGAGTGAGCTCTATTTTAGCTATATTGGAAAACAAAGAGGAAATTATTTGAGGATTTATCGTTTTTTAGTAATAGTTAATGAGAATGGGCTGTTGTTTCAGTGGAGGGGATGATACCGATGGCCAAGTAAGTTTTTCGCCCTGAGATTTAGACAGCATGATCATGTGACTATCGTAGAGACTGCAACAAATCTTATGATATGGTTCGTAAAATGTTTTAATTCGCCGACTCGACTTCTTCATCGTCATCTTTGAATCTGCTGTCACGATTTGAAAACGAAACCGTGTTTAAGACGTTTAAGTTGTGCTAAGAGTTGCATTTAATTTGCAGTGCACGTACTGTACATGCATAAGCTTTTATAATTTATTGAACATCATCTCTTGAATTGTCTGAGTTTTAAAAGGTGACTTTTTCTCTACTTATTGTACAGTTTTTTTGTGTGAAAAGCCATCTCTCGTACAGTCGAGAAATCAAATAGTAGACGAAATTGATGGCAGAATGAAATATAATATTATTGTGAATGACCAGGTCATTGTTAACTTTGTGTGATATGCTAAATTTGGTAACAAACTATTGCTTAAGAATTTTGACAAATTTAGGCACCAACAGCTTGCTGGTTCATTACAAGTACAGACTCACATGGAACATTGCAACTGCTATGCGTGTTTTAGTTTTAATTTTGAGTTCTCGGGAAGTTCTTTGGGGTTGTTTTACAACAGTCATGATTGTTTTTAAGTATTCCCCACTCCATGTTAATTAGTTGTCTTTTCCTTCCCTAATGTTATCAGTGTTTATAGGTGCCTGGGTTGCTGAGATTTCCCAGGCATGCATGTACAGTGTAGGCGATACTATATGATTCATAGGGACTGTCTAGACTGTTGTCAACCCTCTGGATACTCCAGGTACTGCCTTCTACCTTACTAAGGTAGCTGGTCAATGGCTAATAAAAAATTTCTTTATGTAGAGACCAGCAAGTGAAAGGGATCCTTTGCTTGGCGGATCTTCAGCACCAATAGCCAATGGACAAAGACCTGTGTAAGAATTTTTTTTTTCTACAGATTGCTGATTTTGCTCAAAAGTGTATTAAGGTGGAAACAATAGGACTTCATTATCTCCCATGAGGCACAGTGTATTGTAGCCTTCAGCCAGACCATAACACTGGGCATTTTTATTCAGTACTGCGGATTGCCTATCTACCGAGGATACTGGCCACAATGGTGCAGTACCACACTTTGAGTCACAATGTTGAATAAGGGCAGAGGATTGAAGGGGAAGCAGGGATATATGCAGTTGTGAAGAAGCTTCTTATCCAAAATGTACTTTGTTCAGGGCTGTCGATAAGGGCCCGTACCAGGCCAGAAGAGCCAGCTAGTAAGCCATCTTCAGCTGGGTACTTTCGTCTTATTTCACCACCAGTCAAGATGAAAAATCTTACACTTGTTAAATTATCATCAAAGAAACTTTAAACACTTTCTTTTCCCCATTTTGAATGGAATTGATGGCATATTTTACAAAGATTAAACACTAAAAATTGCGACAATACTGTTCATGCATGATGGTGTGAAAGGCCTGGAACGTTTACATGTAACTGAATAGTTCCCAGTCTTTTGCGTAATTAATCTGATGAAACAACATGGTGTCCAAGAAAGAATGTTTTTCCGTGCCAAGCTCACTTTCATGGCCGCCTATTTTTATTGTACATGTATGTGGCTGCTACCTTCAAATTTATTGACAGCCCTGTTTGTTACTGCCAAGTTTACAGAGTGTGTCGGAATGCCGTAGTTTTGTAATTTCCAATTGCTGTTATGATATAAGTCCTTTCAAAGAAGCCTTGTATTTTTTTATTTTTATCCATGTTCACTGTATTAGTGGATGGTGCAGTTAAAAAACATTCATGATGGTAGATCAATAATCATAATTATTCTGAAAATAATATTATTTGAAACCAGGGTTTTCAATAAGAGCTGGTGGCCAGCGATACTACAATCCGGGTCAAAACACTTCGGTACACTTGTCAAATTTTTGGCAAAAAGTAGAGAATTTACTGTACATGCTTCCATCGTTACATGTATATGAGCAGTGTGTGTTCTTCTTTTGCTGCCTTTTTCGCGTGCCCCTTTCCCCCAGACAATGTTGAAACATGCCAGCAATCGATGAACGGAATTCGATTTTGGAGACAGTGAAAAATCAACATTGTAGTGGAAGGAGGAGGAAAAGCGCGAATTGTCCCAACAGTTTTGACCATGATTGTCGGAAAAAAGAATTTCTTGATAATTGGTCTCAAGCCCGGCTAGGCTCATTGAATCTCATTAGAGAATTGTCCCAGATAGTAAAACAATATATTGCACCGGTGTAGAGGTAGTGTGAGGAAGGATTGTCAAAACGGTGGGTTGCGTTACAGTGAGCAGTAACACTTCGGGACACTTGTCAAATTTTGGGCAAAAAGTAGAGAATTTACTGTACATGCTTCCATCTTTATATGAGCAAC
>NC_090891.1:7550270-7562770 GCF_036669925.1 Montipora capricornis | reverse complement strand
GATGCAACAAACATTTTGTAACTTTCTAACTGATGCTATTGCCTACATTGAGAAGCGATTTTCCAGCCGGTCTAAACCCCCAATGAATTACTTTGAAGTACATTTGATCCTACCAAAGTGCCAGCAGAGAGAAAGCTGAGAACCACTTTTGGAAATGACAAAGTAGCTGCATTAACTGATCACTTTAGTAACTTAATTGTCTGATGATCAAAAAGGAAGGGGCTGTTTTTCATTGGCAGGAGTTGAAGATTTACCTCTTAAATCACCAAGCAATGAAACCCCTTGATATCTATGACAACTTGTTATCATCTAGGCCAGATAGCCTGAAGCAAATTTTTTTCCTAGTTGAACTAATGCTTAGCCTCTCCCCTTCCACTGCCAAATGTGAGAGGTGCTTCTCAGCTACATGTTGTGTGTATGAACAGGATAAAAACAAATTTGAAGACTTGAATGGAGCAGATCTACTGAGGATCAAAGGAATGGACTGTGAAATGACAGACTTTGACCCTAACTCAGCCATTGAAGCTTGGCTTCTTGGTGCCAAGACAAAGAGGCATGCAATGAAAGGAGGCCATGATGCACCAGTGGTTGTCCCCACAGATAGTCCATCTGTTAGTGAGCCCTTCCAAGTTCTTCCTCCCTTGCCTGAGTTACCTCAAATAGATAGCAGCTCTGACAGTGATTCAGAGTAGTGACTTACATATTTAAAGACTCACAAACTGTAAATAAGTACACTAACACTTGTATGCATTATGAGTGCTTTATTGACACCTAAAATTCTGCTTTGTATCCATTATCATGCATCAGAGCTTGGATTTAACTCTACATCCAAGGACAACTTGACTTGAGGCTTGGACATGTAAAACCGGAACCTCACTTGTCCATTGGGGTCTGGGAGCATGCCCTGCCAGAAAACTCTTCAAATTAGACCCTCAGAAATGCTTTTTTAGCCCTCTAAGGTACAATCAATCAAAAAGCAATGAAAATAAAACAGGGCAAAAAGATGGACTTCACAATTAATAAAGATATTTACTTACATGTACATGTGGAAATGGTCATGCATCACAGAGCCGTGAAAAATGGTCAGCGGAAGCCCATTTATATCAAGTAGGGTGCATTGATAATGATTTTGTTGCTGAAAATGGCGTCGGAATCCAACAACAATCAATCGGGGTGTTCTGCAAAGTTTTTTACAGAAATTGTTTGGATTTTTACCAAAAACATGTCTTAGAATCAGGAACACAGACAACACAAGGCAATAATTATATTCTTTAGAAGGTAAATGTTTATAAATAAATTTCAATTTGTTTTGCCCCATGAAACTCTTTTGGGCTTCCTCCTCAGAGACAAATGGGCTACATGTAGTAATTTCGTCTCACCCAGCCACTGGACACGTTTGTTCGACCTTAACTTTGCCTAAGTGTCATTTAGCCACATCACAAATCTGCCCATAGCCACCATGCATTCGCACAAGTTTTCACTAATCAGGACTTATAAAAGGAAAAAGGGAAAGGAAAGGAACTTAATTTAAGTGTCTGGTCTTTCTAGTGCAGAAGCACTAATTGGGGACACTGTAAATTGAAATTAACAATTAACACAAATCAAGTCAAATTTTGGTTTTTGAGGAGAGGGGAAACCGGAGTACCCGGAAAAAACCTCTCGGTGCAGAGTAGAGAACCAACAAACTCAGCCCACATATGACGCCATATCTGGGAATCGAACCGGGGCCACATTGGTGGGAGGCGAGTGCTCTCACCACTGCGCCATCCCTGCACCCCTTATCATGAACATGAGACAATCGCAGCAATAATTTGGTCAGATGGAGAGGGACATTATGGTCAGACCAGTCAAAGTGGGTCACCTCATCAGGGTAGTCAAAATAGGCCATGATCTGTTGCCAGCTATTCCAGTTACGGTACTGGCTACTCCAAGTGCTGTCAGAGTTCCTCATCTTTTTGAATAAATACATGTATGTCCAGTTAATTTGTTGGAGGAAGAATGAGATCAAAGGGTGCAACAAACCTGTAGCAAGGCTGCTGCCTAAGAAAATTTTAAAGGGGCCCTCATAGCTAAATGCTGAGAACTTAGGAGCCCAACATATGAAGTGAAAGGTGTTGCTGTGAAAAATTAAGGTGCCCAGAGCTATTCTTTGGGAGCCCCAGGCTACCGGGCTCCTGTTAGGCAACAGCCTTGTGTAGTCATTTTCTTGAGAAGTGCAATAAAATGCGCACATGCCCAGTATTATAATGTTAATTACCATGATAACATATTATTGATAATATTTTTGAGCCTCATTGTACAATGTATGTACAGGAGACAGTCAGTTGGATGTACGTGAACACTGAAATTAGCTAGGGAGGACGTGGGAGTGAATTAATATTCCCATGTTCATACAGCATCTGCCCTGTTTATTTTCGGTACATACTTGTACATGTACAACATGCTGTCCATACCTGTTATTTAATTGTTGCCTTTAGGCTAACAAATTAATTTTATGATGGAAAATTTCCAAAACAAGGCATGAAGTACAGTGTAAAAATGCATTGCAGAAAAAAAGGGTGAAAACCTATGCCTACACTTACTAGAGTAGCTGTTGACATAGTTACAAAGTCATTGTAAGTTTCACTGCTAGCAGAGGTCCCTTTCTTTAATGTGATTGATGGGCTGATGAGTATGGGAAAAGTCACCTCTGCCATGGGTGAAAACTCTGTGTTGAGCATGCGTGGCGGTTAATTAGCGACCAGATCCTCACATGATACTTCATGTTGTGAGGGCTCACTTAACAACAGCGGAATTACTGTAAAGAAATGCGCAGGACAGAGGGGCTCGAATCACAGGCAGCAAACATAAATGTATCATGGGGCATGCTGTTTGAAGAGTGCCGTCAAAGGTTGTTGACGACGGTTGGATCAAAGTGAATCTCGACCCATGGCAGAGGTCTCTTTTCCCGTACTCATTAGCCGGGCAGCGAAGACAAAAAGAAAAGAAACTTGCTAGCAGGGAAGACAAGTGCACTGAATACTGGAAATGGAACACCAGCTTTCCTCCCATACCCTCCCCAAACTATAAGTACTAATATTGGCACATTGATTAAGTATTGGTTGTCTTTGTTAAGCTTGATTCCTGCTAAGAAACCCCTACCAATGACCCTGAGCTCTCAGTATTCCAACAGGACCAAAACAATGGCTCCTTTCATACGACCTCCAACAGAAATGGTTTTCTTTTTCTTAAAAATAATGGAGAGCATCCCATGTCCCACTCAGATCACCTGGTTTACAATTATTGGTACCTTGTTTATTTCTATATTTTTAGGTCCAAGTTATCAAGTGTGAATAATTCTAGCCCCTATCACAGTGGCGATCTGCCAGCTGGTGTTAAGGTTCCACAGCTAGTGCTTGCAAGTGAACCAATTCCTTCTGGAGACATAGCATTTGTAAGTATTTACACCTACTGCCCTCAGCTGTCAAAGAAGTACCCTTATATGTGTATTACTTTCATCACACAATTTGTACTTGTGAGTCACAATATTTTTTTTTCCACTGGCTTCCTTTTTTATTGAATTGGTCAGCTGCTTGAAAACCAGAAGACATTTATAATTACAGATACATACATTATAATTACAAGAAAATAATCTCATATCTACAAGCAGTCATGTATTGTTCTGTTTATTAGAATAATTATAAAGACCACCAAAAATGCCCAACTATTTCACTTTAACATAATTGTTTTTGTAAGGTACGTGTACATGTGGAACAATTGTCAATGGCACGATTTATTATGTAACCATACCAACACTGATCTTTTTGTGTGTGAAGTAACATGTTACATTCATGCATGTACGTGAAAAAATATTATTTTATAGTGTTTACTTGTCCAGTAATTCCTTTTTTTTTTTTCAACACATGAATCAAGGTGATGCAATTAGATCAAGCATTATTCTTCCATTCCAGGCAATTCAAGCTGCAAAAGGAGTGGAAGCTTCATTATCAGGCTTTCATGTGGAACCCAGGGATGCTCTTGTGGTGCAGTTTGAGTCATCATAGGAGTACGAGAAACTAGCTTAGAGTAAAATATTTATTGAAAAATTAAACCCAATTACAATGCATACATTGCCAACTTTCCCAGCAATTATGAATGTGACCCCTGCTTGCGGAAAAAAAAGTTGCAGGTGAATTGGCTGTCCACCTTACCTCAGACTGTTCATAAAGTTATGGTATTCAAAAATGCACCCTATAAAATCCTAAAACTGTTTTTCACAGACAAGAATGTGTAGGATTTTTAAAAATTGTGCTTTTTGTGCGATCTGTTTTGGAGAATTTTCTCATTGCAAGTCTAAAGTTATCACTCCAGTACAACATTTGTCTCTCTAGTCTCTTATTCAAAGAGTATCTAGTATGATTATTATTACATGTATTATCATCGTCATCATCATCATATCCTTGTTGATCTTCGTTTTTAAAGAGATGCTACTGTAGCCCACTCTACTAGATTATATCAGTGATCACCTCCATCTGTGTGCCATTGTCCTGGTCACATGATGAATGTAGCTTTTAGCGACTGAAGGTGCTTTCTGTAGGGCGTTGTTTCACTATAGGTGGTTTATAACCAGTCTGTAGAGACACAGATAATAATGCAGCAATGTAAAATTGCTGGTGGACGAACAAAAGGAGCTAATGAGAGATCTTTTGTTTTCGTCCACCAACATGGCGGCGATGACGTGAAGACGCAAGCATGTAAGCGGCATGCGCAAAATTAGTAGAATACTCATCATAACCAGATCATAGAGAGGGAAAAAGTGCTTGGGCCGCTTATGCCAGGAGGGGCCTGAAAACCTCTCAGACGTCATAAACTGAGCATAATCCACCTTTATCACGCGGCGGCCATTTTGGAGTCCGTGGGGAATAAAGGCTTTGTCTTTGCATTGTCTTTGCCCGTCCAGCCTCACACTGAATGAGAGGTTCGACGGGCAAAATCTTTTGTTTGGACATTGAGTGATATGGGTCTATGGTCAAAGTTTCATTAAAAGCTTCAGTCAAAATAGAAATAAAAAGAAAGGGGGAGGGGTGGGGGGGGGGGGTCTAGAAAGCCGCCTTGAAAGGGTGAGTGTCCTTCAGTTTGCCAGTGATTGTGGAATGCTACGTGCTTTTTTCCCGTTTTCTTTAAATCTGCAATTAATTACGGAATGTCCAAGGCAGTGGTAGCTGTTTTCACCATTTCTGATCGTTTTTGTTAAGTTTTACTTTATCCTGATCGGGTTACTGAATTAAGTGGTAGCCTAATTTGTTAAATAGGGAGCTTACGAAACGAGGACGACGACGGCTACGAGGACTTCATTTAAAAATACAAGTTCGCGTTATTCATATCACTGCGAAACTATTTTATGTCGTTTCGCGTCAAAAATGTGTAGTAACTGTCGAGAAATTAAACTGGTATGAGTGAGTTGGAAGCGTAGAGAGAGAACTGAAAATTCATCGTCATGTGCTAACGTCCTCCACAGAACCTTGAATTTGGTCATTTCACGTCGTCATTTAGGAGATGACGGCAAAGAAAATGTACCAAAATGTAAAACGCACGTGCATAGCGTGCAGAGCCATTGTTTTTGCTCTCTAAACCTGTTGTTTTGTAGCGTCATCGTTGCCGTCGGCGTCGTCGTTTCGTAAGTTCCCTAATAACAGAAAAAGACGTGGTAATTTTAGAAAGAAGCAATTGGGGGGAGAGGGAGAACGATCATTTGAGTCAAATGTTAAAAATCTCGATTTCACACGGTCATGCAGAGGCAAGGTGTTGATACCCAGTTGTGATTACAACGTAATGAAAACGAAGCATGTTTAGATAGACTCGTGCAACAACGATTTATGCAACGCCTACAGTAGAAATGTATTATTTTGTACTATTTTGTGGAAAGAATATTTTTAATAAAAGGTTAAATGTACATTTTCTTATTTTCAGTGAGTGCATGTAAGAAGGACGCGGTGCTTTTTTTCAAGGTTATCCGTAGATACAGTAAACACTCACATATAACAACCTAGATTTTCCAAGTTAGGCTAAATGGGTTCTTATAAGAAATGGGGGTTTACCTCGGTGTAAAAACCTGTGAAACTTTTTCTTTGTTTTGTTAGCTCGTCGTAGGGTTAGGTTATTGTTTGATGTTTTTTTTCTTTTGTCTTCCTTTGTTTTACGTCATCTGAGAGTTTCACAGTGGTTTACACCGAGGATAAGCCAAGAATGGTATAAACAGTAGTTTTAGGCTATCTAGGCTCTTAAATTGGTTCTTAAAAAGATCTCTTCTCTATTGATACATATCGTATGACCGATTTCCTCTGATGAGGATGCTGATGCCTTTATATTTCAATGATAACCACGAAAAGGAAGTTTTAACAAGATCTCTGCAGTTTAAAATTTGTTCCAGACGCTTGAAATTTCAAGGTCATTTTCTAAAAGGCTAAACTGGTTCTTATGTAAGGGGGCTCAGGAATGAAATTTTTAGTTTAGCAGGTTCTTAAATTCTAGGTTCTTATATGTGGGTGTCTACTGTATATTTGTTTTCACGCTAGTTTACCTCAGGAGTATGATTAGCGTTGCGAGACAAGTTGCAAGAAAATTTGCCGAATGTAACAGCGCCTTTTAAAACACTCGTGGCTAATTAATGCCATATTAAAACGTATTGGTGAGACCTGCATGATCCTGCATGCGCACGCCAATAGACTGCTTATATTAAAATTCAGTCCCAAGCCTGAACGGATGCTAACATTAGGCCTAACAAATAATGTTCAAGCCTAAGGTGAGCATTTTTGTAAAGGTTTGGGTTGTTTCAGGTATGGTAAAAAAATGACCTGCAAATCCGAACCTGCATATTATACACCCTCCGTATTAAAAGTGGGCTATTTCGGCTGTGCATTTTCCAAAGAAGGCTGCCGTTCTCGCTTGTGTGGAAAGCGTTTCCTGCATCCAATCAGGGAACCCGTTCAATATGTAATTAACTGATTGTAAGGTTTTATTTTTTTCAAGAACTCGTTTGTCTTTCACAAAACAGGCTAGTGTTGTTATGAAAACAACAAGCGTGTAGGAGCCCAACCCATTTTTTACCCTAAGAGTTGTTTAAACGGAACCGAAAATTCTCTTTCCTGTTTCTCCCCGCTGTGAATTAAGTCAAAACAATAGGAAATGTCACCATAATATCATCATCTTGTCCTTGTTTTTGCGGCTATTTTAGTATTTTGTAGTTTTATTGCAGTTCTTAAACATATAACAGCTGTAAAACTACTTGTAAAATTACCAAGCGGTATGTTTTGACTTTCGCACGGGCATTGGCAATGTGACGTAAATCAGAAAATAAATATTTTTGTATTACTATCATTAGTAGGCCACTCGTGCATTAAACAAGTCTGACAAAACCAAAATGGGCATACCAAAAAACTTCGCTCGAATGAGAAATCACGTTTAAGCGTTGGAATTTCTCTTTAAGTGGTATAAAACTTGGAATTTAGAACGAGCCAGTAGAAAAATATCTTATGACTCACGTACTCATGCCATTCATAGTTTTAGCTGACTTCTGAAACTAAGAGTTTTTGAGCTTGCTGTACCACTGTAGTTTTCAGGCTTCGGCAACAATTCAACAGTACGGATTCTAAGCAGCCAGTGAAGAGTCAAGGAAGCTGACCTTTGTTTTGGTCTTCACGCTGTTAAGTTTCAGATATGGAAACATCTCCTAAAAAGCATGTCGAGACATCTCCAAAGCTATCAACGCCGGACGAAATTTTCACCCCTACACTTAGCCCAATTCTGGTGGAAGAACTGAGTTCGGTTTCGATGCCGCCAAGCTCTTCACCTCGAAAGAGTCCTATTTCTGCGCAGAGATTAAAAAGTTTCTTTCACGGTTTACAGCGTGACTCCCGCCATGTGCTCACTAACAAAAAGATGAAGATTGCTCAGTTGTGGGAAGGAAGAAGATGGCGACGAATGAGCGCTGAAGAAGTGGAACCATTTGCTGAAATGGAAGAAAGAGAATTGACGAGCTATGGCGCTACAGACGTAGAGGAATATAATGCTAATCACAGAAAGACCAACACAGGATGCTAGGTAGCGCATAATGGGAGGTACACGAAGGGTTACCTGACTGAAGAACATCGTTGTTGATTATTGCTTAGTGCATTTTGACTTGAAGGTTATCACATTTCAGTGAAGTATTGCATTTGTCAGCAATAATCTGTATAAGATGAAGCTTCAGTGCCCAGTATTTATTGTACGTTTTTGCTGCAGAATACTTAATTAATTTTGAAATGTTAACACTGCACAAAAACCAGGCGTTGAAAATTGAATTGTTCTGTTTGAACTTGTGACCTAGCCTTGATAATTCCCCCATTGGGTACTGCGATGCAAGGAAATGGCCTCGAAGGGAACAGAAGTTGTCATGAATAGATTGAGAAATCACCGCGGAAATTTGTGTTGCATGTGCATTGTCACGGAATCAATGCATGAGCTGCATGGAATTTAAAGGGTGTGATCCGTCAAACTAATTATAATGAGCTGAGCGTCCAAAAAGTAAAATAAACAAGATGAATAACTAAATTAAGTGGAAATTAGCACCCCATTCGATAATAAAGGACTCCGAAATAATAAGCAAGCATTTCCGCTAAGTGGCCGGGATTGCATCAGTCTAGATATTGAAAGCACTCAAAGCACATTAATTTTGGAGTTGAGGTCAGATCTTGACGGAAAAACACTTAAAGCCAAGACTGCATGACCCAGTCACGATGGGTTTGGTCTTGCCCGCTCATTGATTAATCACGTTTTGCCATGTTTCTTGTCAATTCAGAAAGTGAAGTTGTAAAGTAGCTCTTATTAATCATGGAGGAAAGTTTATGCTGTTAAATTGAGAATGACAGCTATACATGATAAAACATTACTAAACTGAAAGACACGATAGAAACTGGTTCTTATAAAGTTATGATACAATGGCCATTCACAGCTCATGAGACTACTAAGTTTTTGACCTTCATTAATTAAAGTTTGCTATGACGTGCCATGCTGTACGAAATTTCCGCTTTTGTGAAGTTATTTTTGTTGTAGTTTTACGGAAACTAATAGTTTTTGCTTGGATGGTTTGGTTTTTGGGATTTTCAGAAAGGCAGGCTCAAGTGAAACTTTATTTGTTTCTTTCGTTTATTGCCTTGTAAACATCAGGGGCTCCCAACGCCCGGGGGGGGGGGGGAGGGGGTACTTTAGGAATTTCTGGGTGGGGATGTGCCGCTGGGACCCTAGAACCCTTAGCCTATACCAGAGCTAGTTTCAGCTGGATTTTGCTACCCTAAACTAGAGTAAACTCCCCAAATCACTCCTATTCTAGAGTAGCTGTTTTCCAGAAATTGAGGTCACTAGCACAGTCTAAAACAAAGCCAAAACAAAACCTTATACCACAATCACTTCTTTATTAAAAAAGGATTTATTTATACTTGCCAAGCACGTACGTACGCATTATCAAGACAATAAATTGTTTAATTTTAACCAGTATTAATACCACCGATTTCCGTCTGAATCCCGATTTTTGACAATTAATAATATCCAGGAGTGTTTTATGATAGTCGTCTATCAACGCTGTTGAGGCTGAATCGTGAAAATTTAAACTTGCCGATTTAATTTTTTTATACTTTTGAGTAGCAATTCCTGGTTTCCTTAGTCTAGATAAAATCTTCAACCAACTGGTCAGTTTCGTGAAAAATGATACCCTATTCTAGACCCAAACGCTCTGATTTATATACCCTATGCTAGAGTAAACTGCTTGAAAACCATACCCTTCACAAAACATCACCTAAAAGATTCGGAACCAGGGAAAAGCTAAGTAGTCCCTTGCGTTTTCGGAACGGGTATTTTTGCAATTTCTTGCACTAAAAAAGGTCACCTAGCAGTTTCGGATGAGCAAATGGTTTCTGGAAGGTAACATTCAGCTAGCAATTTCTGAAATGAAGATCGCATTTCCTAAAATTTTCGGACACTTCAATTTTCAGCTAAGATATGCGAACGGACCAAATTTTTCTAGGTGTTAGAAACATCTCTCTGGACAGTCTTTATACATTACAAGGAGCTTAGAAATGTCTCTCAAATGCTTTTGGCTTAATTTGCTGGTTGGGTGACCTTGATACATGCAATCGATATGCAAATGTTTGTAATTCTGAACACGCCTCGCACCTTAACTGGACAATTTGAGCAATTGTCTCTTCTTCTATAACCCGCACTTCAAATATAAACAAATTCAGTTTATTTCATTCATCGACTCCTTTCACGGGAAGATATGAGCCCAAGAAATTGACCTGCTCCCAACTGGGTGGCATCATAGACCCTATTCATAAATGGCGGTCAATTTATAATTCTTTTGTCGAAGTGCAAATTAGCCTACCAAGCCTCGATACCATACAGTGAATTGAAAAGAATTCTCGCTTTAAAATGAGGCTTGGTAAGCTAATTTGCACGTGGACAAAAGAATTATAAATGAGACCGCCATTTATGAATAAGGTCTATAGATCATTTGGTTAGAGCGTTACACCGGCATCGCAGAGGTCATGGGTTTGAGTCCCTTTGGAGCAACCTGAATCCTTCAGGTGCACGTGACTGAGAGACATGATTACTCAAATTGTCATGTTAAAGTGCGAGGATCATTTTACTCTTCAAGTCAATTTCAATACTTCATTGCGTCGGCGTGTGCAACCTCGTTCCCAGGGTCCTCTCTCTTCCTTCGGCGTGTGCCCTGTTGTTTGTGGTGACGGAGCTTCAAACCATACATAGCGAGTCCTTTTGACGTCATTTTTCTCCTCGATCCAGCTCTCTCAAAGTTTTAAAGGCAGTAATGGCGGACGATTAAATAGGGAAATTCCAGTTGAAATGTACAAATGTCTTTTTGAAATTAAGACTTAAAACTTGGGTAACAGTTTTGAAATCCAAATTAAAAAAAGATTTGATTTTGTGATAATAGTACCACTTTAAGTCCACGTTTATCTATTTACATTTATTTTCCTCTTACCTCCAAACTGAAGCATAAATCGCATTTTTTTTTTCAATTAAATGAAATACAACTTGTGATAAGACAAGTTGCTCTCTGCTGAGCAACTTATTCTTCTAACTGCAAGGACTGACCAAGATATATTTCGCCTTTCGCGAAGAAATGCTTAAGATTTCGTTAATTGCCCAACTTGTTATGCAGCACTGAATCCTAACAGTAAATTTTGCTATTTAACGGTTAAATCAACAAAACGCGACTCCCTATGTTGCCTTACACAGACGTCTTCAACACCATTGGATGTAATCACCTCAGGTCTGCAGAATACTATATAGCATCGGTGCAGAACAAGTGTTCGTGGAAAGCATATCCATGCAAGACCAACCTGCGGTATCTTTTAGGATTTTGCATCACATGCGATGGTGAATGTCCAACTTTGGGTTACGCTGCTGATCAAACCAAAAAGGTCGGGACATACTTTCTGACTACAAACTCTCACGAACCATAATTTTGCGGTAAGTTCATTATAAGTTTGATAATTTTCTAAGGTGAGTTACTGGTTGCCGCACATCTCACTTAAACGCTTTCTACCCTCTTCACATTTTTTTCTCGCACTTGCATATCTCAAATAAAAAATCAGTTTCAACCACTTATCAAGGCTTTATTACCATTTCTCTTCATTGCTACCCTGTTTTAAACCCTTGACAGTGATTACCTTAACACAATGACCCATATCAAGCCGAACAAAAACAAATGGTGACTACAATTATTTTGTACTACCAAATGCACTCTATTGAATAATTACGACCTTATTCCTCCAAGAGATAACTCGTATTTATACTTCATAAAACACACAAAAAAAAACAGAACTAACCTTGTGGAAGCCCTTTTGCCATATTCAACCAAGCACTGATCGAAGGTTGACCAACTTGCACTCGATCTATGTTGTAAGTGACATACATCTAGTTCCAGCATGACTTTTCACCACAATTTTCGCAGTTAATATCAACTAACTTAGAAAGTAAGAAGGAAAACGAAACAAACAAACAAAAAAAAAACAAACAACAGCAAAAAAACAAAGTTCCGATCATCCAATCGCGTTGCATCTCCTGTATGAAATTTAATATTAAGCAACCCTCCCCCTATCTCTTCTCAACCTCGCCCCCTATCTCTTCTCAGTGTTCCTAGCAAAATACTTGAAACCATTGTTGCTGATTCTATCATTCACCATGCGTTTATTGAAAATATATTAATTAGAGACAAACAATGGGCTTTCAGGAGAGGATATTCTACAGAGCTGTTGCTAGTACATATGACAGAAATTTTGAGAGTGCCATTGATTCAAATAAAGTTGTTGGTATAGTGCTGGTACATTTCCAGAAAGCGTTCGACTGTGTCTCCCATAATGTGCTATTACGTAAATTAGAAAATGATTTTGGAATTAATGGACTGCTCCTTGACTGGCTGCGCAGTTACCTTGCCAAAAAAACCATGTAACACTGACCTGAAA